>NC_137018.1:40844423-40969423 GCF_032717465.1 Coenobita brevimanus
TGAATTGAATGAATATACATGTGATGTGTGAATAGAATGAGTATACATGTGATGGGTGAATAGCATGAGTATACATGTGTGAATAGAATGAGTATATATGTGTGAATTGAATGAGTATACATGTAATGTATGAATTGAATGAGTATACATGTGTGAATTGAATGAGTATACGTGTGTGAATTGAATGAGCATACATGTGTGAATTGAATGAGTACATGTGTGAATTGAATGAGTATGCATGTGATGTGTGAATAGAATGAGTATACATGTGTGAATTGAATGAGTGTGCATGTGTGAATTGAGTGGGTATACATGTGTGAATTGAATGAGTATACATGTGTGAATTGAATGAATATACATGTGTGAAATCAATGAGTACATGTGTGAATTGAATGAGTATAAATGTGTGAATTGAAAGAATATACTTGTGTCAGTTGAAAGAATGCATAAACTTTATTGGAAGACCACTTAAATGTTAATTGGAAAATATACTTAAGTGAATTGAAAAAAAAAAAAAAGTTGAGGGATTATTGGTGGTATGAGAGTGGACTCGGCTTAGCTAAATAAAATCTTCTGGCGGTAAAATGAAATATATAGATCGCATTGTGTTAAATGGATGAAGCAGAGAGAGAGAGAGAGAGAGAGAGAGAGAGAGAGAGAGAGAATTGTGAGCACGTAATTGGTGAGCAAGTGTTGAGAAAGGAGAGGTGATTGCACTGTAAACAAGTTTGAGATGATTATATTACAGCTGTGGAGTTATTTCGTGTACTGTAGGTATGGGCAGAAAGGAAGATTTCTATTGTGTGTATATATATATATATATATATATATATATATATATATATATATAATATCTCATCTCATCAGCATATATATATATATATATATATATATATATATATATATATATATATATATATAATATCTCATCAGCATATATATATATATATATATATATATATATATATATATATATATATATATATAATCATATCTCATCAGCCGTTTGAGTGTCCATTGCAGGACCGGCCTATCCCTACCGAAGTGGGGACGATACAGCCAATGTATCTCTACCAAGTGGCTTAGGCTGTCTAGTAGAGATTGTATGTAGGGTGACAAGTGCTTGTAAATGTAATTGTTGTGTTGGAGTGGCTTTGGATGTGTGTGTAGTCTGTGAACCAAGTGTAATCGGCCCGCGCAAGTCGACTGGGTGCAAGCATACTTTATTGTATGCGACACTGGTTCAACCACAGCACCCCTTGTGTCCGCCAATGCAGTACGTGGCCAGAAGAACGCTCCCAAAATTTTTTACCCTGGCGGGGCGCGAACCTTCGTTCTTCAGTGTACGAAAATGCACACTTTACCACAGAGGCTCCATATATATATATATATATATATATATATATATATATATATATATATAAAGATGAAATACTTGCCTTGTGATAAAATTGACGTGGGAAGTGGTTAGAAATACAAATGTGGATTTAGTAGTCAAGGCTGGCCAAGGTGTGTTTTGAGGGCAGTTGTCTAAAGCTGAATTTAAATTCTCCGTTGGACGTTTGGGGAGTAGGTGTAAAGAAAACAGATGTGGAAAATTGGATAAAGATAGGTGTGTGTGGATGTAGTGTAGGTAAAGGGTAGGTGTGTGTGGATGTAGTGTAGGTAAAGGGTAGGTGTGTGTGGATGTAGTGTAGGTAAAGGGTAGGTGTGTGCAGAGTGAAGTGGCTGTGTAGACATCAGTTCTGTAGAGGAAAGTGAAGTGTAATTGTTTTGGGTGACTTTTTGAGGAGCATATGTACAGTACAGAATGCAGATGTGAGTGATGGCGAGACAGGTTTGTGGAGACGGTCGGTGTTGGGAACGGGTAGCTGTGTGATACGAGCAGGTTTGTGGAGAGGGCGGGAGGTTGTAAGTTTTTTGGTGGGTTGTTTAGAGAAAGGTGACTTACTTGTACTCTAAACAGTCGTGGGAAGCAGGATTGGCCTTACGTTACGGGCGTGGAGGCGGTTCATCAAGTACGGCGTACGTTTGCATCGAGAGGATAGTTGCATTTTTTTCATTTTTAGAACAAATTTGAGGGAAAGTGATATGCGTGTACCATACTAGAAAGGTGTGTCGTATAGGGTAGATATTTGTTGCAGGTGTGTAACTGATGAATATTGATGTAGAGAATAGATCTGTATAGAGAAAAGAAGGCTGTTTTTACTTATTTTTATTTACTTATTTAATAACTTGTGAACAGGTGTATAGAAAGGTGATGTGCGTGTACTAAAAACGTGTATGAAATAAGATACTTCCATATTAGACGTGTGGCATAGTTCGTTGACACAGTGGGTAGGTTTAGAAAGAAATCAGGTTTGTATTTTTGTTTTTTCCTTGCGGCGGGGTGGGGGGGAGGAGGACTTTTTGCGAACAGGCCTGGTGCAAGATGACATACATGTACCAAAAACAGATATGTGAAATGGGATAGGTTATATTATGCGTGTGGAGTTCCTTCGACGTTGTGAAAGGAAGTTTGGATAGAGGAAGGTTGTAGTGTGTGTGTGTGTGTGTGTGTGTGTGTGTATGTGTGTGTGTGTATGTGTGTGTGTGTGTGTGTGTGTGTGTGTGTGTGTGTGTGTGTGTGTGTGTATGTGATCTTTGGCTGACAGATGCAGAGAAAGGTGACGTCGATACTCGTACAGATGTGGAGTTAGTTGTAAGTGAAAGGGTAGGTCTGCTGAGGCAGTGTGCAGGTGTGTAGAAAGTGGCAGGTGTGAGTGTTGACATGTGGAGAGAGGCAAGTGCAATATTTATGGGTGCAGAAAGTGGTGTAGGGCAGGTGTTGGGGTACAATCAGTATAGTTCAGAAATTTGTGCAAGTAGTATGTTTCGCAGAGAGCGTAGTACATATTAGTTCAGGCTTGGAGTGTAGAATGTATGGTACAAATATATGATATGTGGTACACATATGGTACAGAAATCATGGTAATAGTTATGGGGCTTCAGAAAGTGTAAAACAGATTTGAGGAGGTTTGTTTTACAGGTGTGGGTATAGAAATTATTATGCAGTGTGGAGTGCGCTAACTGGGTAAGAATAATCAAGTAGTAGGTATGGGATAAGGAAAGTAATAAGTGAAGTAAGTGGAGTATACATGATTATATACTGTACGTGAGATATAGAAATAGTGGTGGTTGAGGTGTGTGGTGGAGGTACAGGTGGTACAGGTGTGGCTATGAATAATGGTGTAGCAGGTGTATTGTGCAGGTTTGTGAAAGAGAAGCCCTGGAGGGGGACCTACTCATTATATTCCATTGTTGCTCCTCCTATTCATCGACTCTCTCTCTCTCTCTCTCTCTCTCTCTCTCTCGTTTCTCCTGCGTCCTCATTCATTGAGTCCCCATTTTCAATTTGCATTCATTCCTACTCCTGTTTCCTGTCATCTCCTAATTTCTCTCTCTCTCTCTCTCTCTCTCTCTCTCTCTCTCCATTTCTTTAGTTATCCTGCATCTCTTCTTGCTGTCGCTCACCTTTTCTCTTTTCTCTGTCTTTCCATTTTTCACGTCCATCTTCTATATTTTTCTTCTCTTTTTGCTCTTTATTCTCTCCTGTTTTTCCTTTTATTTTATTTTTCATTCTCCATTTTCTCTCCCTGCCTTCCATTTTTCATTCCCTTGCTCATTTTGCTCTCCCCTCTTTCCCATTTTTGCCCTCTTCTTCCTTGTCCCACTTTTATTGGTTTTCTCTTCCCTTCCCTCTTTCCCATTTTTGCCCTCTTCTTCCTTGTCCCACTTTTATTGGTTTTCTCTTCCCTTCCCTCTTTCCCATTTTTGCCCTCTTCCTCCCTCTCCCACTTTTATTGGTTTTCTCTTCCGTTTCCCCTTTTTGATGTCTTCCTCCCCCTCGGTTTCTTTACCCCCCTCTCTTCCTGTCCCCCACGTTTCCTCTTTCCGTTCTCATGTTTTTCCCCCTCTTCTGAATTTTAACCTTGATTTTTCCCTCCCTATTTCCCCCCATCCCATCCCCCTTACTGTTTATCTTCATTTTCATCTTTTTCCCTTCTCGTTAGTTGTTGTCCTTTCTCTTCCTCCCTTCATTCCTCCCTTTTCTCTGATCTTCTTTCCTTCCCTTTCCTGTTCCATCATTTTCCTTCGTCCTTCTGTCTCATCTCTTCGTCCCCGTAATTTTGCCCTGTCTGTGCTTCTGCTTCATTCCCTTCACCCGTTTCTACCACTGCCTTCCATTCCTCACCGCTTTGCCTCACTACCGCTCTTCCTATCCTCCACATCCTCTCTTTCGTGTTGCTGTTATCTACACATGTACGCCTGCCTTCTCTATTCTTCCCTTTCTTCACGCCCTTTCATACTCTTCTGTCCGTCCTTTTCTTCCGTTTCCCTCTTTTTCTGTCATTCACTCCCCGATTTCCTTCTTTTCCACACCTTTCCTTTTTTTCCCCCTTTCTGTCTTGTTTCTTCTGTCAGCGACGTCTGTCTTATTCAGTTTCCACTTCTTTCTCCCTCTCTTCCTAGTCCCTTTTCCCCTTCTCTTACTACCCCTTTCCCCCTTTTCTTCACCACTTACATTCTCTCTCTCTCTCTCTCTCTCAACCTCTACATCCTTCTCTCAGCTTTCCTTCCCTACTTCCCACCTTCTTTTCTCTACTTTCGCCTCTCTCTTCCTTTCTTCTCTCTTCCTTCCCTCCTAGCTTCTTTGCTTTCTCGCCTTCTGGCCATTTCCCTACCATTCCTTCGCTCTCCTGCTTCTCTTCCCCTCCCCCTCACCTCTCCAACTTTCCTCCCTTTCCTTTTCTTCTTGCAACCTTCTTCCTCTTTTTCGTCCCATACTTCCTTCACTCCTTTAACCTTCCCTTGTTTCCTTCCCTCCTTGCCATCCCAACTTCCTTCTTTCCTTCCCCTCCCAACTTCACTCATCCCCTCCCCCCTTGCCCTTTCCCTCCTTTTCACATCCCTTCATCTCGTCCCTTAGTCGTCTTCCCCTCCCCTACTTCCCTCATTTCCCTCCTGTTTCTATCCATCATTTCTCCTCCCTTGCTTCTCTCCCTCCTCTCCCATACTTTCCTCCCTATCCCCTGTATCCCACTCCCTCCCTTACCCCTCTTCTCCCCTCCCCACCTCCCAATTACCGATGGTCAATGAGGATCCAGGAGCCATTTTTTCACTCCACCCAGCTTTGAAATACCCTTAATTAAGTCTCTCCTTTTAATACAAATCTTTATTTCCCATTTTCTTTTGCCGTAATTCTCCCTTTTTCCGCCACTTTTTTCCGGCAGTGGAATATTACACAAATTTTAAAACTTTTAGATTGGGAATATCACGTTTGCTCTAATTCATATTTTAGGTAGGAAAAAGTACACTTTTCCTTCATCTTTTTCTTCGACAGAGTATGTTTTCACCCTAGTTTGTTTTTGTCTGTTAGTTTGTTAACAAGATTGCTCAAATTTGGTGGGTAGATAGCTCGTGTCCCAGGAAACTATCAGTTAACTTTGAGGGCCGATGCGGATCGTATTACAGATTCTGCATCCGGAAAACTCTTTTGGCGAAACCCTAATCAGTGATGAGAAACCCTAACCAACTTGAAGAGTGGTTTGGAAATTACATTGCCCTTGTCGGAGAGATGACCTCCACTGAGGGCCCCTCGAGTTTTTGGGAATATTACACCACTTTATTCGTTTATTTAGTTTTTAAAAAGTGAAATTGGGCATGAAAATTATTGTGTTGGATTTAATGTTGTGCTCTGGCATGGCCGGATATTTTATATGGCTTGAATTTTGGGCCAGTTTTTACAGTTTTGTTTGGAAATGGCTGTGTTTATGCAATTTGTGTGTGTGTGTGTGTGTGTGTGTGTGTGTGTGTGTGTGTGTGAGAGAGAGAGAGTGAGTGAGAGAGAGAGAGACCAGAGTATAAAAGTGTACAATGGAGAAGTATATGAAGTGTGTGTGGACGTATGTTTGCGTGGTGCAGGGAACTTGCGTGCAGGTATTGAATGTGTGTGTGCGTTTTTGTATCCCCGTGTGCGTTCGTCTAATCGGATTGGCTTACGGATTGCCGATGGATGTAAAAGGAATTGGGTTCATATGATCTGAAAAATGCGGGTGTAGCGGCTGAGAGAGAGAGAGAGAGAGAGAGAGAGAGAGAGAGAGAGAGAGAGAATAGATAGCAAGGGTTTATCAGAAAAGGTTAATGAGATGAGGATTGATAGATGGTGAGAAGGAAATAGGTCCATTGTTGTGTTAACCCCTACGACTACTACTCCTGCTGCCTCCAGACGATTTTTTGTGGCTTAGTACTGATCCAGAGTGAGGGGTTTTCATATAGGCTTCGTTAACCCGTTCACTACTATGATCCCGAGTAAAATCGTCTGTTATATTTGTGTGTGTATGTGTGTGTGTGTGTGTGTGGAGAGAGAGAGAGAGAGAGAGAGAGAGAGAGAGAGAGAGAGAGAGAGAGAGAGAGTTGGTCATGCAGCAAATATTGGGAGGGAGAGTAAGTCATGAAAATCCTAAGATATTGGAGAGAGAGAGAGAGAGAGAGAGAGAGAGAGAGAGAGAGAGAGAGAGAGAGTTGGTCATGCAGCAAATATTAGGAGGGAGAGTAAGTCATGAAAATCCTAAGATATTGGAGAGAGAGAGAGAGAGAGAGAGAGAGAGAGAGAGAGAGAGAGAGAGAGAGAGAGAGTTGGTCATGCAGCAAATATTGGGAGGGAGAGTAAGTCATGAAAATCCTAAGATATTGGAGAGAGAGAGAGAGAGAGAGAGTTGGTCATGCAGCAAATATTAGGAGGGAGAGTAAGTCATGAAAATTCTAAGATACTGGAGAGAGAGAGAGAGAGAGAGAGAGAGAGTTGGTCATGCAGCAAGTATTAAGAGGGAGAGTAACTCAAGAAAATCCTAAGATATTGAAGAGAGAGAGAGAGAGAGAGAGAGAGAGAGAGAGAGAGAGAGAGAGAGAGAGAGAATGAAAAAATGTGAAAGGGAGCGTAAGAATATCAAGAAACTCATTAAACATTGGCAGAGAGGGGAGGAGGGGTCATGAAAATCGTGAATGTGTGAGAGATGGGGGTTAGTGAGAGGAAAGAATTGAGGGTAGGTAAATACAGTAGGCTGAAAGACTAGTAATGCACACACACACACACACACACACACACACACACACACACACACACACACACACACACACACACACACACAGAAGAGAGCGAGAGCGAGAGAGAGAGAGAGAGAGAAAGAGAAACATGAGACGAATAATAATGGATAGCCTTTCGAAAGAGACAAGAACAACCCAAGGAGAGAGAGAGAGAGAGAGAGAGAGAGAGAGAGAGAGAGAGAGAGAGGCTGGTCATGAGAGGCGGCCTAACCACCTGACTCCCAGCAAGACTTACAACTCCCTTCATTACCACAAGAACCCTCCCAAGTTTTAATTACTCGCCAAATTATTATAAAAAGACCCTGTTTCTTCTTTCATGGCCAGGGTTTCAGTTTCTTGTCTCTCTCCTCCTCCTCCTCCTCCTCCTGTGGTGGTCCGTTTTCTTTTAGGTAGTTTTTGTCGTTTTGTGTGTGTGTGTGTGTGTGTGTGTGTGTGTGTGTGTGTGTGTGTGTGTGTGTGTGTGTGTGTGTGTTTTATTTGGTGTTTTAGTCTCTTGTTTCTTTTAGGTTTTGTTATTTTCCTGTGTTGTATCCGTGGTATGTCGATTCTGATTTTTTTTTTTTCTTTAAGCTGTTTTTCTCATCGTCTTTATGTAAGTAGATCTTTGTCAGATTTTTCTTAATATTGTCAGTCATTGAATTATTGTACATTTTTTTTTTCAGTCTTTCCTTGTACCACAAGAATTCATACAAGTTTTAATTCACTTCAAAGTATATAAAACAAGATTTTTTTTTTTTTTTTCCAGGCCTGGGCTTTGGTTTTATGTCCCCAATGTTCATTTTCTGTATATTTTCGTTTTCTTTGAGCTTTTTTCAGTTTAGACATATATATATATATATATATATATATATATATATATATATATATATATATATATATATATATAGTTCAGGCGATGTGTTATTATTATAGTATTTTTGTATTCTTTTCAGCTAACACTGTTATTCAAATTGATTTTTTCATTTCTTGGTCTCATATTTGTATTGGGCTTTCTTGTATTTTCCCTTTTTCATTTTGAGTGTTGTTTAATGGGATTATCATGGATTTTATCTTTTTCTTGTCGGTCTTATTTATATTTGTATTATTATAGTTTCCATTAATTTGCGTATTTTCCTGCCGTTTTTATTTTTATTCCCTATTTTCGTTACTCTTCCTTTTCTCTGCATTTTCGCGTATGTGCTCTCCTTTTTCATCAGATGTTTTGTTTCGTAATATACTTTAGTTTTTAAGTTATTCCCGTTTTCCCACTGAGTTGTCTTGGCCGTCTCTTTGTTTCATTTTAAATCATCCCATTTTTCGATTATTGCCATTCCCCCTTTTTCTGGTCTTATCCATTTTCTGTATCTCTGCCTTCCCCTTCTCCTCCTCCTCCGTTAATCCTCTATTCTTGACCTCCCCCTCTAATCCCCTACTTTATCTTCGTCTGTCTCTTTTCTTGTAATCCTCTTCTATTTCCTTTCTTCCTTTGTTGTCTGGTCTTTCTCACTTTTTCCAGGTATTTTTATTTTCGCGTCGTGCTTTCCTTTCTTCCATTTACCCCTACTGTGTCTTTGTATCTTCTAATCCTCTTCTATTTTCTTTATTTCTTTGTCGTTTCCATGTCTTTGCCCGATGTTTTTAGTTTCTTTCCTCCTTGGTTTAATTTTTCTTCTTCATTCGCTTTCATTTCCTGGCAATCATCATTCCTTTCTTTTGTTTTCCGGTGTCTGATGTTTTTGTGAGTTATTTTCGCGTCTGAATTTTTCTCCATCAGACTCTTCTAGGTGTCTTCATTTCCTTTATTCCCTCCTTTGTTACCAGCTGTTTTTTTTATTTGATTTGATTCTGATCGTATCTTTGTTACCACTCCTTGCTTCTATTCTCCCTTATTTGATTTTGATCGTATCTTCGCTACTCGTCCATGCCTCTCTTCTCCCTTACTTTATCTCCATCCGTCTCCTTTCTTGTGTGGTAATCTCTCTCCAGTTTCCTGTCTTCCGTCTTTTGTTATCCGGTGTCCTCTTTCTTTTGTCGTGGCATTCTTATTTTCGCTTTCACCTCCCTGCTTTCTTTTCTCACCGTTGTGCTCCCTCCCACTCGTATGTTTTCAGGAATTTCTCCCTCTCAAATTTCTTCCTCTCGCATTCTGTTCCTCCTCACACCTCCCCCTCCCTCCCTCCTCCCCTCTCTCTCCAGCCTCACTCGCATTTCTCTCCGTTTTTAGTTCGCTTGATATATATTTTTGGTACATTACTTTTGCCCTTTTATCCCTTTTGTCAGTTGACGTCTTTTCCGTTTGTTGGAACTATCAGACTTTAGTAAGCTGAGGCGACTCCCCTCGTAGTGAATGGGTTACATGTATCTTACCGTTTTACATCTTAAAATATTTTGAGAGCACTTTATTACATTGAAAAGATCGTGGCAGCGCAGCAGCAGAGGTCACTGCCGCCGAACCAAAACCGTTGGATGGTAACAGGAATAAAAGTTATGGACTAAGAGGAAGGGTGAGGTTTTTGATCATTTTCCTACACCCATTTTGTTTTATTCAGCTTTCGCACGTTCTATACTTGTTATTTATATTGCATAATTTTCCCACTCCCTTATACAGCAGACTACCTCCTTTCCCAGTGTTTAGTAGGTCATTCTTACATTTTCTCCACGTTGTATTGTGCTTTCTCGTGTTCTGTTCTCTTGTCTTCTTGTGTTTTTTAGTGTTGCATCATTTACCCACTACCATTTCCTCCCTTTCTGCGTAAAATGACGTCACATGCCCGCCTCTCCTTCGCCTCTCACTTTGACTCTCGTAACAGATGGTTATGAGTCACACCAGCAGCTACCCCGAACGCTCTCTGTCATTGCCGTCACTCACTACACTCCCTCCCTCCGTGTTTGCCATTTGTATGTCATCCCTACGCCACTCATACGATATACAACACACTCATGCCCTCCCCTGAAGCCCCACAATGCACCCTTCACCCAGCAATTATCACACGAAAAGCAGGAAGAAAGGGAGAATGGTGATAATGGGATATAAAGGTGTGGGTTGGGTAGGGAAGAGGGACAGGGCGGCAAAATGAGGCGCTCTGATTGGCTGGCCGGCTTTCTAGCTGCGGCCATGAGGCGTCCGGCTCCACCAATCAACGCGTCCGAAGAGGCAAACAGATGCGTTGGTGCCACATTGTCACCTACTTTTATGTTTATGTATTATTTCCTTCCAATTGGCGGTCTCATCGATGTATTACTGGTAACTGTTCACTATGTTTAACATTCCATTGACTAAAGGACAACATCTAAGCGGCGATGTTTTTGACATCATGAGTAACAAATTTTGAAGGTTTGGATAGTGTTTAGATTCTTGAACGATGTACAACCTTGGAATAGAGCGTACCCCGAAGGTTGCAGAAAAACTAAAATTAAACTTATTGAAGATCAGTTTAGTTTTTACCATAATGTCGGCACATTGATTAGTGAATCATTGTTCCTCCCGTCGGTAGAAAAAAAAATGTAAAGCCGATTGCTCTGTTAGTAGTTTATCGATCTACGTCTAACTCGCCAACCTTCCCTCCTTCCCACTCCCTTCTGCCTTCCCCCCTCCCACTCCCCCCTCTCCCCTCCCACTCCTAACCCTCCCTCCCCTCTCCCTCCCTCTCCCACTTCCTCCTTCCCTCCCGTCTAACATACCCCTTTCTTCCCTTAACCATCACTGTTCAGTCCTCCCCTCCCCCCTACATGCCTATCCTTCCCTCCCCCCTACATGCCTATCCTTCCCTCCTCCTTTATTATCCCTTTCTCTTCACCCTCCCTTCTCAGCCCTTCTCCGTCCACCAGACCCAGGGATAGGAACTATTCAAG
Organism: Coenobita brevimanus; assembly: GCF_032717465.1. Taxonomy (NCBI): domain Eukaryota; kingdom Metazoa; phylum Arthropoda; class Malacostraca; order Decapoda; family Coenobitidae; genus Coenobita; species Coenobita brevimanus. The sequence continues at coordinate 40,855,401 of NC_137018.1, forward strand.
GCTCTGCCCTCCATACCCTACCCTCATCCCTCCCATCCCTCCCTCGTTCTTCCCCCTCCTTCATCCTCCCTCCTCCCTCCCCTTCCCCCTCCCTCTCCCTCCCACCTGGCCCTCCCTACTTTTTACCTGTGTATCCTTTGTCTGCCCTTCCTCCGTCGAGTTTGTATACCATTAATTTTCTTTTCATCGATTACTTTTATCTTGCTTTCTGCTTATTCTTCTACTTTGCTTATCCTGTACGTCTACGTTTCCAATTTTTTACTTTTTCCGTAGTATATATTTTTAGTTTCTGCCTTTGTCAGCTTACCTCTCCCTACCGTCGCCACACACACACACACACACACACACACACACACACTCTCTCTCTCTCTCTCTCTCTCTCTCTCTCTCTCTCTCTCATATTCGTCTTCTCTAAAATCTCTTTGTCCTGCCGTTGCCCCATTTGTCTTCCTTCAGCTTTCCGTTTATCGTGTGTCTCCTGTGCTCCCTATTACTTACCTCTTTATCTTTGATTTTATTTCATATTCCCCTACTTTTATTTATTACTTCCTTCATCCGTTCTGCTTGTCACCCCCCCCCCTTTTTTTTCTCCTTTCTTCCTTCCGTGGCACTCCATTTCTCATTTTTGTTATTTCGTCTTACTCATTTTTTAAAATTCCTTTGGCCTCTCAGTCTCCTCCCTTTACCTCTTGCTTTATCGCTTTTTCTCTCCCTCTTTGTTCTTGCTGTTCACGTGTTGTCAGCCTTCTTTCATTCACTCACTAATTTTTTATCTTCCTGTTGCTCATTTTCCATTGTCATGCTTTCTCATCCCTGTTCTTTTGCCTCGGTTTTTTCTTCATTTGTCTGTCACGTCTTATTCTGTTGTCCGGTCATCACCCTTCGTTCATTCGTATGTTCCTTCCTTCTGCCTTCCTGTCTTCCTTCTTTCCTTCCCTCATTCCTTCCTTCATTCGTCCATCCCTTTCCTCATTCCTTCATTCTTCTTTCCTTCTCATTCCTCGTCCATGTTATTCTTTTTCAATGTAGCCACTTCCTTTTCTTATATTTCAGTTGTAAGCTCATTTTTCATTTCTCATTGGTTATCACTTACCTCTTTCCTTCTTTCATCCTCACTTATTCCCATTTTCTCCTCACACTTTCATCCACTCATTCCCATTTTAACCCCACCTTTTCATCCACCTTTACCCTTCTCTTCATACTTTCCATGTCTCCGGATTACCTCATTCCATTTCCTTCCATATCACTTCCTACTGTCTTATGTTTCCCTCATTTATTCCTTCTCCTCCTTCCTCTATCCTCATTTACGTCTCCCCTGTTTCTTCGTTTCCCCTCCTCATTTCTCTTGCCTCTTCCATTTCTCACTCATCCTCCCCCCCTTCATTGCCTCTTGCCATTTTCCTGACCATTTCATTTTTACGGACCATCTCTTGCCTCTCATCTTTATTCTTACTCTTTCGTTCGTTCGTTCGTTCGTTCCTTCCTGTTCCCCTATTCTGTGTGTGTGTGGGGGGGGGAGGTGTCAAGTCGGAGGAAGTTGTTTTTGAGTCATTTTCTAATCACTACTTTTGCCATGTACACAACTTCCTCCCCTCTTCCTCAGTTTATTCACCTTTCCACCTTTGCTGCCAGTTCAATCTCTCTCTCTCTCTCTCTCTCTCTCTCTCTCTCTCTCAGCTTCCATTCTTCCCTTTTACATCACTCCATAGTTCTCTTCCATTTTCTTGTTCCCCCCCATCATCACCTCTCCTCTTCCCATGCCATTTTCTTCCCTCCCATTTCCTCTCCTCTTCCCTCTCCTCTCCCCTTCCCTCTCCTCTCCCCTTCCTCTGCTTTCCCCTCATCCCTCCTCAATACCCTAATCCCTCCCTATTCACCTCATCCTACACTTTCCCCTCATCCCTCCCATATCTCCTCTCTTCTCACCTTTCCCCTTTTCCTCTCCTTTCCCCTTCCCTACCCTATCCCATGACCCTTCCCCTTCCCTACCCTATCCCATGACCCTTCCCCTTTCCCCTCATCCCTCTTTCCCCTATTCCTTCTTACTTACTCATTACTTTTCATCCTTCCCCTTTCCCTTATCTCCGCTTCCTCCTCATTCCTACTTTCCTCCCGTTTTCACTCTTTCCTCTCGTTTCCCCTGTTCCTCTCTTTCCCCCCCCCCCCACTTTCCCATCATCTTTCCATCTCCTCCATTTTTCCCTGTCCCCCGTTGCCTCGTCTCCCCTCATCCTTCCTGTCCCCTCATCTCTTCCCTCTCGCTTCGTCTCCCCAATCCTTTCACCCTTCCCAATCCCCTCTTACTCCCCTTTCCCCTTATCATTTCCCTTTCCCTCGTCGTCCCTTATCCCCTCATCCCTCCCCTCCCCCTATCCATCCCCTCATCCCTCCCCTCCCCCTATCCATCCCCTCATCCCTCCCCTCCCCCTATCCCTCCCCTCATCCCTCCCCTCCCCTCCCCTCATCCCTTCCCTCCCCTCATCCATCCCCTCATCCCTACCCTCCTCTCATCCCTTCTCTCTTCCCTCATTCCTCCCCTCATCCATCTTCTCCCCATTTATCTCCACTCCTCATCCCTCCCGTCTCCCCCATCCCTCGCTTCCCTTCATCCCTCCCTTTTCCCTTCATCCTTCCTACCCCTGTCCCCTCATTCCTCCATCCTGTCCTATCACCCTTTTCCCTTATCCATCCCTTCTCCCCTCATCCCTCCCTTTTACCTTCATCCTTCCTACCCCTGTCCCCTCATTCCTCCATCCTGTCCTATCACCTCTTTCCCCCAATCCTTCCCCTATCACCTCATTCCCCTATCCTTCCCCTCATTCCTCTCTTTCCCCTCATTCCTCCCCCATCGGCTCTTTCCATGGCGTCCTTGGTGGTCAGGTCAGGGGAAGTGCAAGGTATCAGTTAATCTTTTTCCGGCTCATTACCTCTGCCATTTACACAACTTCCTCCTTGCCGTTTGTGGAAGGGGGGGAGGGGGGCGATGTGGAGGGAAGAACTTGGAGAGAGAGTTGTGGTGGAGGGAAGGGGGGGGGCAGGGGAAGTTGTGGAGTGGAGTGCAGGGAGAGACTGGGATAGTTATGGAGGTGGGGGAAGTGAAGATGGGAAGCTGAGGGTTAGTATCTCTCTCTCTCTCTCACACACACACACACACACACACACACACACACACACACACACACACACACACACACACACACACACACACACACACACACACACACACACACACACACACACACACAACGTTGCTAGCTGGATATATTACCACTACTACTGGCTCCCCGCGGAAGGAAGAGATATGGAGGAAGAGGGAGGTGTATGAGGGGAGATGGAGGGAGGAGGGAAACCCGGGAGTTATGGAGGAGGAAGGCGGGGGGTTGGGGTGGACTAGCAGGGGAACTGTGAAGAGACGGGAGGGGAGGGGGAGATAAAAACGGAGTCGTGATGGAAGGAAATCCGGGAGAGGCTCGAAGTGGAGAGAGAGAGAGAGAGAGAGAGAGAGAGAGAGAGAGAGAGAGAGAGAGAGAGGTATGAAAGCACTGGAGAGGAAAAATAGGAGAAAAGTAGTGGTAGGAAGCAATTGAGTGAAATACCTATAATCGATGTAGAGGGAAAGAGATTAAAAAAAAAAAATCGCATGTGAGGGTCAGAGGAAGGGGTTAAGAGGGAAGTGAGGGGAGGTGGAGGGAAGAAAAAAGGGAGGGGAGATTCAGTGAGTAGGAGTAGAGGGAGGTATGTGGAGGAAGGAGGGGAGTGGAGGGAGGGTCAGGCCAGGCAGAGTGATGATGGAGGGAACTAAATACGAGGAGAGTGTCTTTGTGGAGGGGAGGAGGAGGACGGAGGGGAAATAAAAGAGGGGAGCGGATGGAGGGTAAAACTGGGGATGGTCGTGATGGAAGGTGGTCGTTATACGGGTCGTGAAGTTTAGTTATGGGCGTGTGTGTATGTGGTAAGAGGCATCCTGGGTATTTGCTGGTAAGGGATAGGGACGGTTGAATTTGTACAGCCCATTGAGAGAGAGAGAGAGAGAGGTTATTGGTAGTGGTTGTGGTTATATAGGGAATGTACGAGTATATTTTGTTACACGTGGTGAAAGGTACCGTACGATATTATTTTGCTGGGTTGAGATGGAACAGGGTATCGTCTTTTAGGTTAGACTGGAATAGCACAGGCAGATCATGATGATATGCGTAGCAATAGAAGAGAATGATGCTGCCATTGCGTCATATGTGTAATGGGGGGGCGGGGGAGAGAGAGAGAGATGAATGACCCCGAGCTAGACCTTGATCATCATAAAGCCCCGCTAGGTGACGGGAGAGCGCTACCTCTCCCATCAGGGCAGCTACCCAGGCGGGGCGCGAACTCTCGACCTTTCCGTGTTGAGTCAGGCATTCTATCGCTGTTTCCCTGTCCCAAGAGAGAGAGAGAGAGACTGGTCTTGTCTGTACTGCCATATTTGTGCATGCTTGCCTCATACAAGTGGTTTCTTCTCACCCATGATATAAATAATATTGAGAGTTTTTCAGATATCATGGCAGTTATATTTTCTCATAATGATGGATCTTTTTTTTTTTTTTCCCTTATATATCCATTTCAGTCTTTATGATTTTCATGCGTGGTTGCCTTGGAGACTGAACGTATCGAAAACGGAGTAATTTATATTGTTAGATGTCAAGAGATGTCATGTTGTCGAGGAATGAGGTTATATTGTGTTCTGGTTGTTGGGTCAGATTTATGTCTCGTTGTTGATTTTATTGTCAGTCACAAATATTTTCCCATTTCTGACTGAGGAAAATTGATGACTGACGAAACAACGATAATCCTGTCTCAGCTAATGCGTCTTAGGTGGTTCGATTTTTTTTTTTTTTTTTTCAGTGTATTCGCCAGACCTAGAGAAGATAACTTTTTTTGGTCTGTTCATTTGCTGTCATTATTAACACCGTCTGGAAAGTGATAGAATCTAACAATGTCTTGATTAAGCGTATGAACACGAGACAGTTAAGGTTGGGATTCGCGTGATGAGTTGGACACCCGAGAAGATTAAAGGAATGATTGGCCACAGCTGTATATTGTTCCAGCGCTAGAACAATATTTATGATTATTCTTGGAAATTAAAGGTAGTCATCGTACTAAAGAGGTTACGGTATAGTTGACTGATAGTTGAAGATTAAATTCGTTACCGTGCAGAAGAGATTGAGTTGACTGACGATTTTACGCAGCACGTAAGAGATTGTTATAAGCGATATGCAATATTGCCAAGGCACTGCAGGAAAGGGAAGAGGGCAAAGGGAGAACTGAGGGTAAGAGGGAGAGAGGGGAGAGGGAGGAGGGACAGCTGAGGGTAAGGATGAGAGAGAGAGAGAGAGAGAGGAGAGGTGAAGGTAAGAGGAAACAAGGATATGGCGAGAGGGAAAAGGAAGGAGGAGAGGAGTGGAGTAAGAGGGATTTATTTAATCAGTAACTTTCCACATAGCAATATTCATTTATCTGTTTATTTACTATATTTATTTATTTTTTACAGGTGAGTTGTGGGTTGCCATGACGCCCGAGAAGAGGGGAGAGGAGGATGGTGAGTTAAGGGTAAGAGACAGACAGACAGACTAGAGGAGCAGAGAGAATGGGGTATTGAATTGGTTGGCGATTTTCCACACTACTACATTGTAAAGTGTTGCCATATTGCCATGACACCGGAGAGCCGCCCGCCACCAGGTTGCCATACAACTTTTTAATCCAGCTTTTAAAACTTTTGTTGCTGAATTTTTCAGAGTTGTATGAATGTTAAATGAGGGTTTTGTGTGTGTGTGTGTGTGTGTGTGTGTGTGTGTGTGTGTGTGTGTGTGTGTGTGTGTATGTGTGTGTGTGTGTTTAACATATTTGGTGTGTTTACTGGGGTGCATATGCGTTTGCGGGAGTTGGGTATGCATGTGTATGTGGATGTGCATTTTTGGTTTGGGTTGTGCACAGGAGGCTCTTAGTGCGCGGAATTGTGTATACTTGAATGTGTGTGTGTAAGTATTTGTGTGTGTGTGTGTGTGTGTGTGTGTGTTTGTGTGTGATTGAGTATATGTTAGCGGCTTTCGAGTGTGTGTGTGTGTGTGTGTGTGTGTGTGTGTGTGATTGAGTATATGTTAGCGGCTTTCGAGTGTGTGTGTGTGTGTGTGTGTGTGTGTGTGTGTGTGTGTGTGTGATATGTTTGAGTATATATTAGCGGCTTTCGAGTGTGTGTGTGTGTGAGTGCATGTTTGGACTGATATCTTAGCGTTAATGTCTGTCGGGGTGGTTGAGAAGAATGAATGAGGGTTGGGAATGCACGTTTGAGTATTCCTTTCTGTTTTACCGTTTTCATCCCGAGGACATGTACTATCCGTCAGTCTATCTGTCTGTCTGTCTGTCCATCTAATATGTATGTATGTATCACTTGCTTCTGCCAGACGATTTTGTTCAGCTTGGGATATTTTACTGAGGGGGTTACAACTATCAGTCCGAGAGGTGTATCCGAAATCTGAATATAATCGTCCGGAGATAGCAAAACTACACTATTATTCTACTGTTATGGAGGAGTTAATTATTGCTCATTTGTGGTTGTGTGTGCCTTTGGGATGCTGGGATCATATTATTGTCGACTAAGAGGCTTCACAGTGCGCATTACACCATGATGCTCTCTCGCTGTTATTTGTGTCTTTTCCAATACCGAAAGAAGTTGCATAAATCAAATATAAGGGAATGTCAACACCCTCACTCAGTTGGCGTATTTGTCTGTTAATTTTATCAGTGGCTAGTACATGTACCAGTCGCTTTTATCCAGTTTTAGAAGACCTAGAAGTGAAAGAGACTGATGAAGTCTACATCTACCTCTTTTAGTTCAAAATATATCATAAACTGATGATAAGCGTCATGAGCAACCAGAAATGTGACACACACACACACACACACACACACACACACACACACACACACACACACACACACACACACACACACACACACACACACACACACACACACACACACACACACACACACCGCTCGCTGGTGCAGTGGTAACGTTCCCGCTTGCCAACTGGTGGACGGGAGTTCGCGCCTCGCTCAGGTTGCGAAAAGTTTCACTGACGAAGTGGGTGGTTACTGTCCCCCTGGAGCAAGGGGACGGGTGTGTGCGTGTGTGAAGGTCACAGCCTTGCCCTTAGATCGGACTATATGAGCTCTCAGCTCCCTTCCGGGAGGGTAAAAGCTGACGATCACGACCATCAAGTGATCCTGACCGACCCGGTGAATTACACACACACACACACACACACACACACACACAGTGAAGGAGTTAACATGTTACATACCATACGAAAAAAGAGCTTATGAAGAAGAGATTGTACGAAAAAGAGCTTATGAGGAAGAATTTGGGAACTTGTCGAAAAATATCAACACAGAGAATGAGTTAGATACAGATATTTACCGGTGTGAATAAACTTCCTGTACTTATATGTTATGGTGTTAACGTGGACGTTTTGAAAAGCAATAGAATTGGTTTGGTCATGTGTAGCAAATGGAGAAAGGGTTTGATTAAGAGAGGGCATGTGAGTGAGTTGGAAAGGGGAAGGGTAAACCTAGGGAGGAATGGAGAGATATATGAGGGAAAGGAGTGTGAGTTGGAGAGGGCAACCTGATGCCGGAGTTCGGTGACGTGGCCACCCCTTCCGGGATTAAGGCGTCTGGCTAGAGATTGACAGATTGACGTGTACGAGCTGATATGCACACGGGGAAGTAGAACGAGTGTGTGTAACGTTGCTATCTTATCTGACGACTCCTGTGACCAAGATTACACATCCGCTTCTTTATCTTTCTTATCATGTGTGTAGTAAGGATGTGGGTGCATGTGAGCAAGGTTTTGTGTGCATGTGAAGCAGGATTGTGTGTGTGTGTGTGTGTGTGTGTGTGTGTGTGTATTCCATATTGTGCATGTGAAACAGGATATGGTTGTATGGTTATATGGGTGTATGTTCTTCTGTGAGCATATAATCATTGTATGAGTAAGTATATAAATACAGTTGAATGTTCAGCTAGGTGTGCATTCCAATAACTTTTGTGTATGTAAAGGTATTGGCATGTCCGTTTGTTTGTGCAGGTATGGTTCTGTATTTGCATGTATGTTTGTGTATTTATCTAGGTATTTGCAATTATTGTTAATGTAAATGTGTGTGTGTGTGTGTGTGTGTGTGTGTGTGTGTGTGTGTGTGTGTGTGTGTGTGTGTGTGTGTTTGTGTGTGTGTGTGTGTGTGTGTGTGTGTGTGTGTGTGAAGGTAATCAGCTTATGTAGGCGTGTGTGTGGGCGTAACTTAAGGCGAGGACATTAGTGGGTGAAAGAGTCTGCGTGTGTGGGTTGAGTGTAGGTGGATGAGGTTGGTATCCGTGTGTAACTTATAAGGTGAGTGTTTGAGACGAGAGAGAGAGAGAAAGAGAGAGAGAGAGAGAGAGAGAGAGAGAGAGTTATCTGCATGGTTTGGATAATTTAAAGGAAAGGTGTAGTAATGTGTGTGTGTGTGTGTGTGTAGTACGTATACGTATGTGCTTTTCTTTGTGGAATGTATATGTGTGAAATTGCGTGTACCGGTAATTGTTTTGGAATGTTTGAATGTGTGTGTGTGTGTGTGTGTGTGTGTGTGTGTGTGTGTGTGTAGCTATAGTCGTGTATGTCTTTCACATTACATTGTGGAATGTGTGTAGGTGTTGAATTGCGTGTACCAGTGTGTGTGTGTGTGTGTGTGTGTGTGTGTGTGTGTGTGTGTGTGTGTGTGTAGCTATAGTCGTGTATGTCTTTCACATTGTGGAATGTGTGTAGGTGTTGTATTGCGTGTACCAGTGTGTGTGTGTGTGTGTGTGTGTGTGTGTGTGTGTGTGTGTGTGTGTGTGTCCGTTTCTCAGTAGTGTGCGTGCGTCACCGTGAGATATCGATGTAGGTGTATACATTTCGGTGTAACTCATTTTCCACAGAGGTATTTCCTGAAGTTAAATGGTTTAGCAGAGTTCATTTAATGGTGGTGGTTGTTTTAGTGTTGATGTTAATGCGGAATGTTTCACTTTCACAATGAGATGTTCGTGCTGGTGAAGTGAAATAGTCGGGTGGAATCATGAGTGACGAAACACATTATCATCCAGAACGGGGGAAGCAGTGTGTGTGTGTGTGTGTGTGTGTGTGTGTGTGTGTGTATTAGTGTGGTATGTTTGTGCGTGTAAGATTGCGTGAGTTGGCATGAGATGGAGGGAGGGAGGGAGAGAGAGAGAGAGAGAGAGAGAGAGAGAGAGAGAGAGAGTGAGTGTGTGTGTGTCAGAGCTTACGCATGTGCACCAGTGGAAAGCTAAATTGAAATCCAGAGTAATTATGGAAAACCAACCGTATGGGAGTGAGACGAGGAGAGAAAAAGAGAGAGAAATTGGATTACTAGTAGATGGCAAAGGAGACGATACGGGGGGAATAGCAGATATAGGGACACTAAACAGGGGATGAAAGATAAGAGAGAAGGAAGGGAGGAAGGAGCGAGCACGATAAGAGGAAGGGAATAAGAGAATTGGTAGTAATTTTGGTGGTAAAGAGAGGGGAGGATGGAGAGGGATGGAGATTACGTTGAGAGAGAGAGAGAGAGAGAGAGAGAGAGAGAGAGAGAGAATGTTCGATACATAGTTAATATGGGATAGGGAATAAGGAAGCAGAGATGAAAGAAAAGTTCGTGTGTATGTACAAAGTAGTACAAAGGAATGCAGACATCAGCAGACCTAATGGTTCTTTCGAATCTGTTTCAGTATGATAACTAATATTGTGAGGGGAAGATAAGGATAGCAAAACAGGAAGGCTCCACCAGACCCTCCGGCCTAAGCCAACAGGAAAAAGTGAGGACTGCTATGCACCATAGAAAGATTGCTATGGAAATTTGTAGGAAAGACTGAAAAGATAAAAACTTATACACTGTCTTATCTGCAAAGGAAAAGTAATATTGTCTGATAACAGTATTGCGCTGCAGCTGTAATCTCCATGACCTGAAGGAAGAAATAATGTAATTATATTCAGCTATGAGTGCATTTAACTGGGGATTCAAAACCAGAAATTTATTCAGGAGATATTTAAGTGTTACTACTGTATTGCAGTGTACCACATTCCTAGGCAGTTTGATCCATTAGTTGACAACTATTGAAGGTATTTTGCTTCATTTGACTGGAAACCTTTGCGTATAATTTTATAACTATTGCCACTAGTGTTATACAACCATATTGTTATGCCCTTAAAACATTTTACAATACTACAGATGCAGACATACCTGGGAACTGTACGAAGTAATAACAGTATTCCCCAATTTGAATTCAGATTCTCTGCCTGTAACTGCAGCTAGTTTTGTTAATTGCCTTTATTTCCTATGTGCATTGTAGACTTTGTTTTAATTAATTTGTTATAATTATTCCATACAATTTTCTGTGTATATTTGCAATATTTAGAACCTTGCATTTTTCATAATTAAAATTCATGTGCCATGTTTGAACCCAATTGAACAGTTTACCAAGACTTCCTGGAATCATCGTCTTTGTTTAGGGGTATCTGTTCTGTTACCAGTCTCTGTATTATAAACGAACCAGGCTGTTTTACAACATAAACCATTATGTATGTCATCGTTATTGGGTACAAATAATATAGGAACCAAAATGGGACCTTTTTGCACTCCACTTGTAACAGTCACCCAGTCTGATTCCGTCCCATCAATTACAACTCTCTGTTTACTTTTTGTAAGCCAACTTTCAATTCATCCTAATAAAGTGCTATTGCTACCATAGCTGTTAAGTCTCCGAAGAAGTCTATTATGGCAAACTTTTTTAATGCTTTCTGAAAAGTAGGATACTTTACATCAGTTGGTCTAGTTTTATTGTATATGTCAGTAGTAGTATTGAAAAAGTAAAGGATATTGGTTAGACATGATTATTTGGTCTGGAATTCATGCTGTAATTCATGTTGAGGTTATTTTCTAAATGCATGGCTAATTTATCTAATTATTGTTTCCAACAATACGGTAGATTTTATTTGGATGGAAATTGTCTGGTTTTAATTTATTGCAATTTTTATTATTGGAGTTGCATTTGCAAGTTTTCAGTCATTTGATACAGTGTCACTCTTTACTGATATGTTGAGTATTTGGACTGAAGGTTTTGTTGTTTCATCTTTCATTTCCTTTAAAACCCTTGGAGACATTCTGTCAGGACTGTGTGTTTTGCTGAGCACCGGTAATTGATCGCAAACAAAATGGTTCTCGTTGATCAGCATTATTCATTACCAAACGGCTTTTTCACATATATGAAGATACCAAGGATGGAGACGGTATTTTGTCTGCTGTTTTTGATTAATCGTCTAGCCTACATAGCGTGAAAATAATAACATGCTGCTAATTGTAGGGGGTGATTATTTCCATTTGTATAAATAAATAGTGAAGAATAAATGCTTGCTTTAAGAATTTGGTAATGAAAAGTTAAATTTGGTAACGAAAATTTATGAGTTTCATTATGTGGCCGAGTTCAGACCTGGCAACCCTGATCGTCACCGACCATACAATGGTGAAACAATTACATAGGTTGGTGAGCATGTGACTGCACTTGACAGGGGTAATAGTAGGGGTCTTGGGTGGAGCCACGGTGGTGCTGTAGTATTCCATGAGACCAAAAAGAAATGCAGATGGATGAAGAGGCAACCGATTAACAGGGCAGAGTGCAGGAGACAGGCAGCTCAGCCAGTCTGTCTGGTGGTGCGCAGTTTGAATTGTCAAAGCGGCGGGGATGACCATGTTGAACAACGAAAATGGATATAAATTTATAAATGTTTAAGTAACGAATTGTCGAATATTGATCGGTCGAAAAATGAGGGCATGGTGTACAGTACGATACATTTTTAATCTCTGTTATTTGGAGATTTATAATTTTATGAGCAAGTTTCTTTGCAGAAAGACAGTGTTAGTGGTCCACCATTTTGGCTTAGAAGTTTTTACTGGTTGCTTATTGCACATCAGTACACATGCTTTAGCAGCTTTATTAAGACTTTCTGAAAACATTCTCCTTGCATCATGGATATTCATTGTCTGAATAAATGATTCCCAATCATTATCACAGATAACTTCATGTTTTTGGAAATAAGTTTATTTATCCTGAAAATTAGCTTTTTTTGTTGAAAATTAGCTTTTTTGTTATCTGGAACTTCCGTATAACCAGACTTTAAGCTGTTGTTACTGAAATAAATGTTAAATGTGAAGATGTGATGATAACTAGTACTGTTTTAACTCTTAACATTTTCCTTCAGGCTTTCTGATATAGCCAATATGAGGTGCAAGATGTCTCCACATATTGGCAGCTCAACAAGCTGATTTAATAATCTTTCAAACATGTTGATGTTAAGTCCAGCCCTGTGTGAAATGTTAGAGATTTACTCTAACCTGTTATGGTTAAATTAGTCTCCCAAAACTAAAGTATCTCAGATGCAACATACATCTGCAGCTTGTTCATATAATCTATGGTTATTTTCCCACGACGGGGCAGGTAGACGATAACGTGATCCAAGTGTTATCTTACTGTGTGATTCGTTTTTAAGGTGAATGTATATCGAGTCAGTAATGGTGATAGATGCATTTGAAATTATTACTATACCGTATGGCAGTACACAACCTCTCATTCTCCCATTTCAGTGAATACTGTACTGAAAATATCATAGCCAAGCAAATTATAATCCATTAAAAAGTTTCTTTGTTCGGTATTAAGCCATGATTCAGTAACGCCAATGGTGAGTTTCTAATTTAGAAAACTTATTTTGCAGACTGCATGTATTTACAAAGAAAACTTAAGCACAGCTATTTCTCTGACAAGGTTTTTGGGGTATCCCTCATACCTTGATCACAATTTGTTAACTTGCTCACTTCCTCTGAGTGCTGTGTGTTTTTCTCCAGGGAGAGCACACTGCATCATTCACGAAGCTGCCAAGGCATACAGAACTAACTGAGCTCAAGTGAAGTCCATCCTCTGCGTACAAGGGCAGCTGCTGGTAAAAGTTGTTCCAAGTTTTATGAACCTCACTCCGTCCTGCAAACAAGAGAGACCTTAACCAGTTAGAGATACTGAAGGCCTCACTGTAGAACACTGTCTGTGCACCAGTACTAGGATATACCAGACATCAGTACATTCTTAGTCTTGGTACTGTATTGCAGGATCATTGCCTTAATTCGTTCCAAGAGTTCCTCTGTTCTGGTTTTTACCATGTTCGTAGCTTTATGGACAAAAGCAAGTATATTATCAGTCGAAGAGGGAAAAACCAGAGAATGGGGAAGAAGTTAAGGAAGGCGAATTGAAAGGCATGATGAATGGCATGTGAGAACCTGTAGAAAGAAAATAATGATGTAAAAGATGGTGTGAGTGGGCAGCTTTAGTAGGGCGCCTGCCAAATAAAGTAGCTGTTGTATAAGGGGAGGGAAAAAAGACAAAAATAGCAAATTAGAATGATACATAGAGGTACAAAAGGGAGCACAAGAAGCAGACACTGAAAGACCATGCACTCCAAAACTGGGCCATTTCTGTGTGATAAGTAAGAGTGGTGGGAGTGGGAGAGTTGTTGCACCTTCACTCCCACCTGAATGCTTTCACCTGTAGCATTCCCCTAATCCCTCCATTGTAAACTCGTCAGTCAGAAATGACCCCTGACTTTGTGTGCTTGTTTGATTGTGTGTGCGTGTGTTTGCGTGCGCGCAAGCAAACAAGGAGCAGCCCAAGGCATTGTCTTTCAAGTGCTGGCAAATGTGACATAAATCAACTATTTCAGTACTAGAGGCGGTTCTCAGGCCGAAGAAAATCGTCTGGCGGTGACAGGAGTCAAAGCATCCCAAGATACTGCATTTGTTTCCAGTACAAGGAGGCGTGTTCTCACCCACGGTTGTCAGAACAACTGTAACAATAACTATATTGAACAACAAGAGCAGCAGCAGCAGCCGAAGGGTCTTTTATAAATTGAACACATTTGTGCAGTGGTAGTAGAAATAAACTGTAAAATATGTTACCGTGCGAGAGAGAGAGAGAGAGAGAGAGAGAGAGAGAGAGAGAGAGAGAGACAGAGAGAGAGAGAGAGACACTCCTGTGGCTCTGCTGGCTTTCCGTGTCAGTTCTTCGTTACCAGCATCATATTTTGGTGTTAATCTCTTGTTAAAATCTAGCATGGGGAGAGAGCGGTTTTACTCCAAATTGAAAAGACTAAGCAAAATTAATGAAAATAAATAGATAAATAAACCTGATGACCTTCGGCTGAAAGGGGTCATTTTGCGGGTTGATAGAGTTTGACTAAATATAACAACTAATTCAGCGCACCTCATTTTGCCCATAGTCAAACAATTTCCTGGTGGTTTATTGCAGTTAGAACTTTGGAAACTAACCGTTTTGATTATTATCCTAAATCTGTTCCTATTATTACGATTTGACCTGGGTAGGATCAGAAAAAAGAATTCTCTCTCTCTCTCCACACACACACACACACACACACACACACACACACACACACACACAATCGTTGCCACGTGTTTCTCCCTATAGTAGGTGATTGACAAGACTTACAACTTTTAATTACACACTGATATGTTATACTTTTCTGCCATTGACATGGTTTTCCTCCGTAACATACAAGAGGATAGAAAGGTTTAATAAGTAAAATAAATAGCCAAAGAAGAGTTGCTACGAAGTTTCCTGTGGCACTTAGAATTTGGCCCGTACTGTTGACGGCTGTTCATACTGGTTTGATCACATACTCTGCTCGCCAATAGAGGCTTAGAAACTTCCCTGCCCAGCTTGGGATGATACTCGCTTCCATTGTAGTAGCAGACAGCTTCTCAAACCGGCTAATTGTACAGCCCAAAATAACTAGCAGACGTCTAGCGTTCACAGGTATACATTTTGTGAGTGTTGATTCACATTGCCTTGTTGTTGAAATGGAAGAAATTATACCCACGCACTGAAGTTGTGTTCGTTGAACAAAGGGTGTAAGTGGGGGTGAAATTTGTGTCTTCACCATAAGGGACGCCTTCACTTGATGACACTGATACCTCTGGGCGGTGGACCTGCCTGGTAAATCTGTACAAATATACCTCAACTCTCCCTATCCCCCAAAGAAGGATGGTGGACTGCAGGAGAGGGACAACTTAGCTTGCAGTCTAGTGGGTTTACATTCAGATGAACCTGGGCTATAACGAAGGAACAACAGCCACATGATTTTTTTTATTTTTTATTAGGGCTGTGTTGAGTGCATATACATTTGGTACTTGTTAGATTGATAGTGGCGACTCTAACAGGTCGTTGTAATGTAATCAGTTACGTCATAGTGTCTGATATGCGTTTTTATGTGGGCCATACAAGTGTGTCTGGTTATGTTACGAGAGGCATAGTTGCTAGCAAGGTCCCTCACCAGCACCACCCTTCACTTCCATGGCTGTCTCCTATGCTTTATTAGCCTAAGCCATCTGGGGGGAGCTGGAGCAGTATCAAAATGGTTGCTGTTGAAAGTAATGCAGTTGTGCTTCTGACCTCATTACAACGAAGGCGAAAACTTTAGACACACACACACACACACACACACACACACACACACACACACACACACACACACACACACACACACACACACACACACACACACACACACACACACACACACACACACACACACACACACACACACACACACACACACACACACACACACACACACACACACACACACACACACACACACACACACACACACACACACACACACACACACACACACACACACACACACACACACACACACACACACACACACACACACACACACACACACACACACACACACACACACACACACACACACACACACACACACACACACACACACACACACACACACACACACACACACACACACACACACACACACACACACACACACACACCTATATACATATATACACGATGTAGTCGCAATCAAATGATAAAGTTTACTGGAGGGGATAGGGACCTCATTTTTCAGATGGGCATGATTTTCAGTACATTTACTTTCGTGTAAGTGGTAATAAGGAGCGGGTTGATAATAACGACGACGATGATGATGATGATGATGATTGGTGATGGTGGTGATGTAGTTTTGGCACAGGATGTCATTTCCAGCAAGAACAGCGTATCAACTGCGAAGCATTTTCATCACATTCATTTCCAGCCATGTCACCCTTCTGTAAAGGCACATTGAAGATATGAGAGCTAATTTTTCCTCGATATGCGTCAGTATCAGTGGAGACAACGCTTCTTGTCAAGTTTATCAGATCTCTTTATGATAATAGATTCAGCTCGTCTGTGGGAATCCCTAGTGTGTGTGTGTGTGTGTGTGTGTGTGGAGAGAGAGAGAGAGAGAGAGAGAGAGAGAGAGAGAGAGAGAGAGAGAGAGAAGCATTACGCATTGCTATAGGTGTGGGAAAGGGGGAGAAAGAAAAAAAATAATAATTGCATAGAAAGGGGAAAGAGAAAATGGAGGTAAATAGTCAGAGATAGTGAAGAGGGGAGGGAGGGAGGGAGGGGAGAAGAGGGGAAAGACGGGGATGGGAATTAAGCTAATGATAGGGGAAAGATAAGGGAGTAGCGAGAGGGGAAGGTTGGATGATTAGTAAAGAGAAAACAGAAGAGGATAATTGAAAGGAAAAAGGTGGGAGGTGATAAAGACGGTGAAGAATGGGAAGAGAAGAAGGAAAACAAAAGGGGAAGTGAAGATGATATAGAGACCAGGGTAATTGAATATAAAAAGTGGCAGGTGAGATAGTTACATAGATACACAGACTTCACGGTCCCCACGAGGCGGTCTAACACAACACTAATACAGTACTCAAGTTATAGAATTAAGTGAAAAGGATAGCACAGGAGAAGACTGACGGAAGGAGGGTATGGGGAGACAGTGATAATAAAGAAAAATATTAAAGTAGAATAAGAGAAGTAAAGAATATCCATTGAAAAGAAAAAGAGTCCAACTTGTAAAGTTTAATTATGAGTGAGAAGAAAGAACTTGGTAGGTGGGGGCGCTCACCATCCACTCACTCGATATAGTGCTGCTTTCGGGTGTCAGCCCTTTCCTCTCCTCCATCCTTCTTTCCTTCAATCTTCTGTCTTTCTTTCCTTCCGTCTTTCCTCGTCCTTCTGCGTACGGGTGACTTTATACTTCCTCTTCTGTCTCTCTTTCATTCTTTCCTCTTCCTTCTGCCTGTGGGTGACTCTACACTGAATGACAAGGCAAATGGTTTCCTGTACACTAGGAAACCATTTACTACGCGGGTAGTAACCATATAACTAAATTTTGGCGCCTGGTGGTTTAGTGGGTAATTATTGTGCTCCAGTTGGATTGAGCCAGTGAAGGTTTATATCCAAGGGTTGGTTGGGGTTTATTGCTCACGTAATGCCACTCAGGGATGAGTGAGGCTGGTCACTCTCATCTTAAATGTCAGGACCAACTGCCAAGTCCCGGGCTCCTACGCTCCTCGTGGGACAACACAGGATTGGATGATGGATATATGGATGGAGAAGAAAGAAGAGCAATAAAAGCTGGAGACAGGAATATAAAGAATCTGTTAAAGAAAAAGCAAACTGGGAAGAGAGGGGGAAGTAGTGAAAGTCGGGAGAGACAAAGAGAAGTATAAAAGTTGTCGGAAGTCAAGAGAAAAATTGCGCAACAAAAATCAAGCGACGTCTTCGAGGAACATATGGAAATAGGTCAGCTTAGGCTCATATGACTCAATTTTGGTTGAATAAAATCGTCTGGCGTTGGCTGGAGTAATATACAAGAGTTGGCCCGATCATGAGTGAGTTAAAGGTGACAGCCATAACACTCGGATTGGTATGACTCAGTCTGATAAAAATCTTTCCTTGAAGTAGAATACAAGAGTTGCTCCGAAAATGAGAGGGTTAATGGTGACAGAAAATCGTGTAGTGGTACCTGGAAAAAAAAAATACCAGAGTTGTCCTGACCATGAGAAGGAAAGAGGAATAACCGCGCTGAATGGAAGAGAATTAATCTGGTATTGTGAGGAGAGAAAGCAAAATAGACCACAAAGCTGAGAAGGAGAGACGGGTAAGGTGAAGTAAAACAAAAGTATCAGAAGGTATAAAAAGTAGAGAAAGGAAGAGGACAAAATATATGAGGAAGAAGAAAAAGGAGGAGAGAGAGAGAGATTAATGAAATCAGGAAATGTCTGGAAAGAATATAGAGAAGACAAGTTAAGCGCACTCGAGAGAGGGAGAGAAAGAGAGATTAATGAAATCGGAATTGTTTAGAAAGATTCTAGAGAAGACAAGTTAAGCGCACTCAGAGTGCACGCCTTCGCCAGCGCCTGTATCAGACAACTCAGATCGCCACCTGTATGTAATCATCTCTTCCTTGGCCCATGGCTCACATATTCACGAAATTTCATTGAAATCCATCAGTAACTTTGAGATCTTGTGGGCTGACAAACCAACAGACGAATGGGTGAATACATAGTATCCTCCAATTCTGTTAGCGAAGGTGAACAATATGAATCGGAGAAAGTGTTAAGAAAGGAAAAAGGAAGGTATCAAAGTAAGATAACACTGAAATAATGTGGAAAGATATGAAGAGGCAAAACTAGTGCTCGGCTGGCGGTATTCTTCCTCGACACATTGTTAAATTTGTACAACCCTTGTGGCACAGCGAATCACATTTCCACTCTCTCTCTCTCTCTCTCTCTCTCTCTCTCTCTCACACACACACACACACACACACATAGATATATATATAATATATATATATATATATATATATATATATATATATATATATATATATATATATATATATTATATATATATATATATATATATATATATATATATATATATATATATATTATATATATATATATATATATATATTATATATATATATATATATATATATATATATATATATATATATATATATATATATATATATATATATATACTATATATATATATATAATGCACCCGCAAACATACTCGTGCAGGCTGTGTGTGGCATGCAAATTAATTCACATATTCATCGTCGGAATAAATTAAAAAGACATTTCTTCACTGCGCTTATTTGAGATGAATGTCAACACATAATGTTTATTTGCTTCCCTGAAGATAAAATACCAGAATTTTGAAAGAGCGTATTCTCCAGAGATATGGGGAAAATTATACCGTTCCTGGAAACAAGTAGACAAGTTTCCATGTGAAGTTAGCGAGACAGTTCTTCTCCTGGATAAACAAAGGTGCTTTATGTCTGCTTCCTTACATGAAAGAGCGGCATCAAGCTCTTCATGCAGGGAACGTAAGATTTGTTATGCTACTGTAGTTGATAGCGAAAAGCAACAAAGAAAGAAACATTGCTGTTTGAGCTGGTGACAAATTACAACACACACTTATGGATTGTTACTCCTACTTTTTTCAGTCAAAATGTGTGGGTTCACATGTTTCATAACCTAGGTATGTGGGTACGATCTCTCTCTGACATTAAATTTGGATAAATATTCAGATGAATGCCTGGTTTAGTCTGCTACCAGAGTTAAATGCTGAATTAATTTGGCACAGTAATTGCTGTTTTTAATTTTATTAAATTTTAAAGTTGTCATTGGTAAGTGGGAGCTTGCACCATTCTCTCACTTGATGTAAGTGTGCAGCCACAGTTGCCCTCGAACATTGTCAGAAACATTGCTTGTGACATGTTGCATTCATGCCTCGAACATGTTAGTAACATGTCACAGGCGTGTTACGGGCAATGTCACGAGGATGGTTTTCGAGAGTCACTGACATGTTCGAAACAAAGGTGAAGTAGTCGTGTGATCCAGACTTGTGAGAGAGAGCACCCAGCAACATGGCGATGAGTGAGGACACTTTACTTGCCGCAGCCGCAACGATTTTATTTTGAACACAGCAGGGACAAAAAATACGTGCTCCTCGGCAATTTTGGGTGCATCCATCACGTTAGGCCAACCCCTATGGTGATGGACATCATTTTGTGAATGACCTTAAGTGACCCTGTTAGAGATGACATTGGACTGCTACCGGTGCAAGTGGGGGAAAGTTCATAATTTCGTAATTTCTTCAGAATGTCAAAGACAGATACTGAAATGGTATCACGGGTCGCAGGTAATTCTTCTGGTGTGTTAGATTCATGTCCACAGCTCAAGGCCTCATCCACACTGGTGCTACCAACAGGATTCCAGCAGCGTTGCCAACATGTTCGAGACACTAGTGTTTCAAACATGTCCGTAACATTGTTCCAGGCAAAGTTTGAAACATGTTGCAAACACATGTTTCGAGCAAGTGTGGCCGCACATTAATGCAACTTACAGGTGACTCTACAATGATTGGCAAGCTAAGCGATTTATTTCAACTCCGGAAACCATTTATTACATTGGATGGCAAGCATATAAGCCAGTAAATGACTGATGGTGTAGTGGGATGAGGCGCTCCAGACTGGTGTGGCCTTTAGAGGTTACATCCGTAGGAGGGTTGGGGATTTGCTACCCATATAGCCGATCAGCCTTCGTCTTAAATGTCGGGATTCAGTAGCCTAGCCATGGGCCTATACCCTCATGATAGGGAAGAGTAGTGGATAATAAATGATATAAAAGTAAATAGAAGGAAAAAAAACGGAAAGTTAGGATTTAATAAGTAACGAGGAAGTAGAACACTGGAAAAAAAAGTTACAATAAAGAAGGGTGGTAACGAGGATGGGTGGAATCAGGAAAAGGATAGGAAGTTAAAATAAAAACAGGCCAAAGAAAGTAACGAGAAAGGAAAAAAAGGAGGAGGAGGAGGAAAGTCAAGTAACTAGTAAGGAAAGTGGAAAAGTCTGATAAAAAAAATATTATAACGAAGAAGGAAAATAAAAATACGATAATGAGAGAGCCAGTAAAATGGAAAGATAACAAAGAGAAAAATGGGAAAAATAAGTAAACAAAGCAAAGCGAAGAGGAAAGAAAACAATAGATAAAAACGAAATCAATGTAACAGGAAGATACCGAGAGAGTGGAGGGGTGGCATCAGGAAAAAGAAGGAAGGAAAAACAATACAACAAGGAAAGAAAACTGGATAAAAGCGAGATAGCAAAACGGGAAGACATCACGAAACAGTCAGCCATAAGGAGGGGAGAGGGGGAGGGAGGGGCTGGAATCAGGAAAAGTAGGCAAACAAAATAAAAAATAACAAAGTAAAAACAAAGTAACGAGGCTGGAAAACACCGGAATAAAAACTGGGTAAAATAACGTGGCGATATCAAGAGACAGTTGACGATAAAGGTGAGAGGGAGGGAGGGAGGGGTTGGAATCAGGAAATAGCTGAAATGGTCTGTGTTCGTGACCACGCTTAATGCTAGACTAAACACTGCCCCTCTCCTATCATGTTCTAACTTCCTCTCCTCTCCTCTCCTCGACCCCCTCCCCCTTCTCTCTCTGCACACACACACACACACACACACACACACACACACACACACACACACACACACACACACACACACACACACACACACACACACACACACACACACACACACACACACACACACACACACACACACACACACACACACACACACACACACACACACACACACACACACACACACACACACACACACACACACACACACACACACACACACACACACACACACACACACACACACACACACACACACACACACACACACACACACACACACACACACACACACACACACACACACACACACCAGAATTATATTGTCGGTCTTTATTGCCAGCACTTCATTCTCCTCACATCCGCTTCTTTCAGTTTCCTCTTCCTCTGTTGTGCTTCCCTGTCTTTTTTATTTTTTATTTATATTTATTTATTTATGATTATGAATTTCAGTTATCGTTTTCTTTATTGTCTGCTTTTCTCCACCTTTTCGTTTTCCCTCTCGTCATTTTTCCTCCTGTTTTGTCGTTTTTTTCTTTTCTCATTGTCGTTCGTACATTTTTTATATCCAGCTTCAGATGTTTTTTTCACTTTTTTTTTTTTCTCCATCGCCCGCATCCCCTCAGTTCTGTCGATCTTTCTCGTTCTTTCTTCTTCTCTCTCCTCTTTCCCTCCTACACTTCTTTCATTCCCTCCCTGTCTCCCCACCTTTCTCTCCTTCTCCCTTAGGCCCCTCTACCCAGCGATTCATGTCATTTCCTTTCCCTTTTCCCCCCTCGTCATTTCCATCTTCCTTCCCTTCCTAGCCTCTCTCCCTTGTCTGTCGTCCCATCTCCATTCTTTCCATCTTCCCTTATCACCCTCTTTTATATTATTTTTTCTTTTCATCTTTTACATCCTTTTCCTTCTTCCTTTCCGCCCCCCTCCCCCCTCTCTCCTTTCTATCCTCTCCTCTCTCCCATCGTTCCATACCCCTTTCTGCATCCATTCTCTCCTTCTCCCTTCTTTCCATCTTACCCCTTCTCTTTCCTGTCCCCTCTCCATTATATCCCCGACTCTTCCGTTATTCCCTGCCTCTCCTTTCCCCATCTCTCCCTTTCCTTCCTGTCTCTCCTTTCCTCCTTTCACTCTCTCTCTTTCCCTCCATTCTCTTTCCCTTTCCCTCTTCGGCGTCCACTCCAGCACCAACAGAACCCCACAGCTTATGACGTAACTTGCCTCTCACCCCTTAGCACAAACACTCCACCCCTTCCGCTTACCCTTTAACCCCTCTCACCCTCCACCACAAACACTTGACCCCTGTCTCCTACTACGTTTTCCTCTTTCACCCTCCAGCACAAATACTCATTCGCACAATCCCTCTCATCCCACTCACTCCTTAGTCCCACTTACCCAGTCCTCTGTCGTCTCAACCATGTCATTTTCCATTCTCTCTCTCTCTCTCTCTCCTGCCTTTCCGTCCTCATCTCTCTTCTTCAGAATAATATGATAAAGGTGTCATCTCATGTATCTTACGTTCATTCAGACTGGCACCAGACAATTTCTAGCAGTGGAAGAGTTAATACGGTAGCATTCGTTAACATCACATCTGATACTTAATATATATATATATATATATATATATATATATATATATATATATATATATATATATATATATATGGTACATGCATTATATATTGTATATAAATATGTATTATATAACATATAGGTATATAAATAAAAATAGATATATAAATATAAATAGATATATAAATAAATATATATATAAATAAATATATCTATCTATCTATCTATCTATATATACGAGTATGTACAGTATATATATATATATATATATATATATATATATATACAGTATATCTATCTATCTCTCTATCTATCTATTTATCTGTCTATATATATACATAATAGTGTGTTGAAGCTTTCGCCAAGCGTTTTTGTTTAGATGCAAGACGTCCCTGTAACTACAGGGTTAGTGTACTTCCCACCAGTCACAGTAGGAGGTTATTCATTTTCTGAATGAAATTGTTTAACTGTGACCGGACAAAAAAACAAAAGTTTTGGAGAGTTAGAATGTACACTCACCCTAATAGCCTAGATTAGAAGTGAAACTAGCCACATTAGCATTGCGCAACATCAAAATATTTTGTCATTCTACCTACCGTCTCTCTCTCTGTCTCTCTCTTTCATGGAAATATTTTGTCATTGGAAACAGTGGCATGTTTTGACTGGGGAACGTGACGATGGGAAAATTTTTTTGGCCGGCAAAATAAACCTGACCGATGTTTTGGCGGCGCACTGGCTGTAAGAAAATAATTTGGCGCCACCCTGATGACCATATATTTTTTTAATATAAAGTCTTTTGTTGGAAGTTAATCCTGACTGATGTGTTTTGAGCGTGACGATGGCGTTGAATTTTAGCGTCTTTTACTTTTTTTCCTCTTTTATTTATTTTTTTAAATTTTAGGGAGAGGGGTGAATGCTGGCAAAGATAGAACGTGGCTATTATATTAATTTTGTCGGAGGTGTGGTGGTTGATATATTTTCTTTGTATGTATGAGATGTGGCATTGATATTAAATTTTGAGCTAAAGCGGATGGCTTGATTTGTATTTATTTGTATACCATTCGAAACCAACTAAATCTTGACATGCTTTAGTTGAGCGTGGCTGGTAATAATTTTGGAGGGAACGTAATTGATTTATTATTATTATTATTATAATTATTATTATTATTATTATTTACGAAATCAATCCTGGTATGGTTGAAATGTGACAGTATATTTTGGCGGAAATTAATGCCAGTTATTATTATTATTATTATTATTATTTACTGTTTGATGAGAATGTGTTGCTGGGATTTATTTATTTATTAATATTTTTTCTTGTGAGGAGGTAAATTCTGAGTGATGTCTTGGCAGAAACGTGGCGATGGTATTAAATTTTGGTGGGACTTTTAAATTAAGTTGAAGTTTTGACGGAAACTCATGGTGGAGTGCAGTTTTGAGAGGAATGGGACGATGCCATAATAGAACGCGAAGAAAGGAATTGACCTGAGTGACAAGATGGTAAATATTAACGGGAACTAAATGACAGGATGATGAATTTTGGCTGGAACTAAACGACAGGATGATGCGTTTTGGCGGGAATTAAACGACAGGATGATGAATTTTGGCTGGAACTATACGACAGGATGATGCGTTTTGGCGGGAATTAAACGACAGTCTGACGAATTTTGGTGGAACTAAATGACAGGACGATGAATTTTGGCAGGAACTGATTGGCATGATGATGAATTTTGGCGGCAACTAACGACATGACAATGAATTCTGGCGGGAGTTAAATGACAAGATGATAAAATTTTGACGCACAAAAAAATGGCTGGAACCTGATTATGGCGGAACATTTTGGCAGAAACTAAAAGCGGGATGATAAATTTTGGTGGGAAGTAAATGACGAGGATAATTGTTGGTGGAAACTAAACGAAATCGTGAACAATTGTGAAGGAAACGTAAGGATGAAAATTTTGGGTCAGAACGTGATGATAACTTACAGTTTTGGCGGGAATTAAATACCACAGTGATGAATTTTGGCGGGAACTAAGTAAAACCAGAATAATAATTTTGACATGAATGTATCCATCCATCCATCATCCAGTCCTATGCCGCCTCATGAGGAGCGTAGGAACCCGGGGCTAGGCAAGTTTATCCTGACATTTAAGATGAGAGTGATCAGCCTCATTCATCCCTGACTGGCATTACGTGAGCAGTAAACTCCAACCACCCTTTGGATGTACACTTGCACCGGCTCAGTCCAATTGGAGCGCCATAATTACCCACTGAACTACCAGGCGCTTTAATTTGGTTATATGGTTACCACCTAGCGTAGTAAATTGTTTACTGGTGTACAGGAAACCATTTGGCTTATCACTTAGTGTAGAGTTATCCATAGGCAGAAGGACGAGGAAAGAGTGAAGGAAAGACAGACAGAAGATTGAGTGTAAAGTCACCCGTAGGCAGAAGAGGAAAGAATGAAGGAAAGAAAGAAGAGGGAGGAAGGGGCAGACACCCAAAGCAGCACTACATCGAGTGAGTGAATGGTGAGCGCCCCCACCTACCACCATACCCCTCCCACCACCACCACAAAAAAAAAAAAAAAAAAAAAACTGGAAATTTGGCGGGAACTAAATAAAACCGGACGAATAGTTTTGGCGTGAATATAAGTAGAAAATAAAATTTGGCTGGAACTTGACGATAGCACAAAATTTTGACGGGAACTAAATAATAACAGAATGAGAAACAGCGCGGACGTGACTGGGATAGAATTTTAAGTCTGGGCTTGACGATAAGGGAAAGTTTTGGCGACAGCGATGGGAAACGGGGGACTTTTGGCGGGAAGTTTACCTTTATGGATGTTATGGGGCGCTCACACACTCCTGATTTTATTTTTTCGCTTTTTTTTTTTTTTGTGGGGGGGGAGGGTGTACTGGAGTTTATGCCTTTTTTTCGTTCGTATGTGTAGTGGGTTGTATATCGAGTGTAATGTATGGTTATGGAGAGTACAGTGTATTGGATGTATAAAGTTCTGTTCATTGGTATTACGTATCAGTTACCCATCAGGATCCACGCTGTACAGTATATGGGTAGAACGTGTATAGCAGAGCTGCCTGTGTATATGAGGCGTGTGCAAGCCGTTCACTACAATACATACGATTTGTAGGCTGTTATGTACAGTATTGTCTGTATGGGTAATGTATAGCGTTTACATGTTTATGTAATTTATTGCTTACATATGTATACTGAATTACATATCGGTGTGCAGTATGTCAATAATTCCCAGTTTGAAAGTATAGATATCGAGCTTTATAGCAGTTAATAAATTGTATAACATTAATGCATAACATACAAAACAAGATGTAGCCTGCTTTTCCTCGCGCGCGCGCGCGCGTGTGTGTGTGTGTGGGGGGGGTAAAATTTTTGATGCGTTAGGGTATGGTACGGAGCATAGTGTAACGTAGTGAAGAGTAGGAAGAGTATGGCGTATAGTGTAGTGTATCATGAAGTGTTGTGAAGCTTATGGAACGTATACAGTTTATAGATTATTTAATGAAAGGTTTAGTGTATAATATGCAGTGTATAGTGAAACATATACTTAGTAGTGTAGAGTGTATAGGAGTAATGTAGAGTAAGAAGTGTATAATGAAGTGTATAGTGTTTAGTATGGAGTGTGTATTGAAACTTATTGCGTATCGTATAAATGTAGTGAAGCCTATGGAGTATATTTGTATAGTGTGTGAAGCCTAGAACTTAACAAAGGCTCCATGACTCACTCTTGGCTGAAGAAAATCGTCTGGTGGTAGCTGGAATTGAACACCAGTTATCTCACTCATGAGGGGATCAATGGTGACCTAACGCCCAGATTCCTTTGACACACTCGGATGAATGAAATTGTCTAGCGTTATTTTAATACTACAGCTGTCTTGATTATGAGAGGCTGACTAGAGGGAACAGAAGGTTGAGTGCAGCGGCTGTCTTGATTATGAGAGGCTGACTAGAGGGAACAGAAGGTAGAGTGCAGCGTCAAGTGTAGGTCATGGTGTAAAGGTGTCTTTAGTGTAGCAGACTGGAGTTTATAGTTTCGTGCAGTGTAGCCTCTGGAACGATTGTGGGACAGAAAATTTAGTGTATAGTAGTGTGCCGTATTCACGACTATGGCGCTAAGATTATATATATACATACATATATATATATATATATATATATATATATATATATATATATATATATATATATATATATATATATATATATATTAGCTCTTAATGGTTTGTTTTAACCTTTAAAACATTTTACTTTAATAAATTATAAAAATTCGAAAGTTTGTTACACTTGACGTGGTTTTCAGTCGTTTGTCTGTAAACACTTTAAACTGAGTATACGGTTGTCACACATGTAAAAACACTTGTTTTACTTAATCTAATCGTCTGTGTTCCGTAAAGCAAGGTTTTGGGTAGTACACGAACTTTAAGCCTAAAAATACACATTTTTCTGGTTAACGTATGGAGCAGTTATAGAAAGAATAATTAAGCGTCTAATTATGAGCAGTGTGCGGTTTTGGCAGTCATGTTAACAGTATAGTGTGAGTGTATCCCGTAGCCCAGTGACAGGTGGGGTGAGGTGACGGCATATAAGAGTGAAGTATAGCCTATAGCCAGTATGTATCTTGTTTACAGTGTATTGCGTTACAGTGACAAGGTGTTGTGAGATGAGGACGTGCTAAACAGAATGCAGTATATTGTGTGAAGCGTAGTGTAGGATAGAGTGCAGTTAAGCGTTTAGGGATTACAGTCAATCCTCCATATAGTTTAGGTGAGAGAGTATGTCGTAGCGCGGTGACGAAGTGAGATGGGAGTTTATGCAGTCATAGCGAAGGCAGTAAAGGGTATGGAGTGTGTAGCAGAGTGCAGTTCGGTATGAAGGACATTCAGTCAATCTTCTGTATGGTATAGGTGAGAGAATATGTCGTAGTGAGTTGAGGTGAGGTACGGTTGTATGTGGTGAGGTGAGGTGAGGTAGGGTGGTGTGTGGTGGAGTGGGGTAAGGTGAAGGGTGAGGGGAAGGGAGGCTTGTAATATTGAATGCAGTATAGCGTATAGGGCGTATAGTTAGTCTTCCATTTATTATAGGCGAGAGAATATACCTTAGCGAGGTGAGGTGAGGCGAGGCGTGGGCTTAGTGGAGGAGGGGTAAACAACAGGCTGTTATGTTTGGGGATAGGCTTGGCATGGGAGGTGACGCCGGAGGAGAGTAGGTGGGGGTAGGGAGATGGCAGGAAGAGTGGGAGCAAGAGTGATGGAGAGAGGAGTAGAGGAATGACAGGGTGAGAGTAGTGAGATGGGAATAGGGAGGTGGCTGGAACGGTGGGAGTAGAAGAGATGGAAAGGGAAATAGGGAGGTGACAGGAAAGGTGATAGTACAGATGATGGAGAGGGGAGTAGGAAGGTGGCAGGAAGAAAGGAACTACAGTGATTGAGAGGGGAATAGGGAGATGACAGGGTGGGAGTAGCGATGGAGTGGGAGTAGGGAGGTGGTTTGAACAGTGGGAGTTGAAAAAGGGAATAGGGAGGTGACAGGAAGAATGCGAGTTGCGGTGATTGAGAGGATAGTAGTGAGAGGGAGGGGAGAGAGGAGTAGGAAGGAAGAGGTGGAAATAATAGGGATGGAGAAGAGAAGTAAGAGGTGGAGAAAAGAGGGAAGAAAGAGAGGAGTGGGAGGAGAAGGAAAGGAGAGGGAAGTTAAAGGAATTTACTGAATTAGAGGCAAGAGGGTCAGAAGAAAAGAACGAAGAAAAGAAAAAAATGACAGGGGGTATAAGAAGTAGGAAGGTGAAATGAAGAACGTCAGTTGAGGGAAAATGGCGTCGTAAAGAAAGCAAAAGAAGAGGGTGAAAGGATAGGATGGAAATGGGGTTAAATGAGAGGAAAAGGGAGGAGAATGGAAGAGAAAATTGGGGGAAGGGAATATGCGAAGGGTGGAAGCTGGGGAGGGAGAGCAAGAAAGGAACGATAAGGAGAAGGAGGAGAGAGAGAGAGAGAGAGAGAGAGAGAGAGAGTTGACGTTAGGAGAGGGGGTAAGAGGTGAGGAAAAAAGAGGAAGTTTGGATAAAAAGTAAATGGGAGGAAAATGGAAGGATTATGGAGATGAGGATGCAGAGCCGTGAATGAGAGAGAGAGAGAGAGAGAGAGAGAGAGACAAAGGATAGACGGCAAGCAGAGAAAAACACAAATGAAGAGGACGCACATGAAAAAAAGCTGAATGGAAGCCAATAATTGAGGAAGGTGTAGGAAAAACTCTGAGGAAGAGGGAGGGAGAAAAGATGAGTGATGGAGGAAATGATGGCTGGTGATGGAAGTGAGAGAGAGATGGAAGAGAAAGATGATAGGCAGACACTCAAGCAGTTAAAAATGCCTTAAGAGACGTTGATAGGAAAAGTGAGTGAAAAGATGAATTTCAGAGACAGTAAAGGAGCAAAAATCTCTTGTTACTGGAAAGCGGCAAAAAAGAAGAAAAGTTAAATTGGAAGACAAGTAGAAAATATTATGTACAGACCAATTTTTTTTTTCTTTTTTACGTTGCACACTAAAAAGCACTTGCATATGTTAATTTGTCTTACTGCCTATCGCTAAGTTAAGCTGTTTACACCCAATAGACTTGTAAATCCAGCAGGACTTTGTAAACATCGTGTCCCGTTGTTAAAGCGGGTGATAAGAAGATAAAAGTGGTTTCTCACAGATACTTAAATGGTTCGGTTTTATTTTTGGTCTGGCTGGTCTCAGGCGATTAATCCAGCTTAGGGCAGCCCTCTAGTAACGAAGGGTTGAGAGAGAGAGAGAGAGAGAGAGAGAGTTAAAGTAGACAAGGAACAGAAAGACAAGAAAGACGGAAGGAAGACATCAGGAGATAAAAACGTGCGAATGGACAGGGAGAGCAATGGAGTAGAAGATTATAAGAGAATGAAGGCGAGTCTGTGGCAAAAGTGAGTAAAGACGGAGAGGAAACTAGAGAAGAGAAGTGTGTGGCGCTGTGAGAGAGAGAGAGAGAGAGAGAGAGAGAGAGAGAGAGAGAGAGAGGTGAGTGTATTAAGGGAAGCGAAGGGAGAGAGAAATTGAGATTGGCAGTGAGTGGATAAATTAGGAGGAGGGAGAGAGGAGGATAAAAGTCTGAATCAGAGAGGGTGAGAGAAGGAGGGGAGAGAGAGAGGATGAAAGAGAGAAAGAGTGAGAGAGAGGGAAGTGAGAGAGAGTCAGAGGGAGAGGATGAAAGGAGAGAAGGGAATGGCTGATTGCGTCGTAGTGAGAGAGAGAGAGAGAGAGAGACAGAGAGAGAGAGAGAGAGAGAGACAGAGAGAGAGAAACTACGAAGTGTGTAGATAATAAACAGAATTACTTGAAGATAGCAGTCATAAACCATAATAAACGCTCTCTCTCTCTCTCTCTTTCTTTCTTTCTTTCTTTCTCTCGCAAGAATAAAAATGTGGATGAACGCATTGAAAATAGAGAAATTGGAAAATAAAGTAAATAATAAACTGGTAAAAACTAAAGGTGAGGAGCGGTGGAAATAACGAAGGTACATGAATAAGGGAGAGTAACAACGAGGGAGGGAGAAGAGGTGAAAAAGGGAGAGACTGACTTATCTGGGAATCAGAAGTAAAGCAAATATTAAATAAGTGAGTAATAAAGATGAGGAGCGTATCGAATAAAGGAGAGCTGTGAATAAGGGGGAATAATGAGGCAGGGAGTAAAGATGAAGACGGAGAAGTACAGTAGATATGAAATGAATCGGTACTAATGACGAGGAGTGTATCAAGTAAGGGAGATATGTGAATAAGGGAGATTAAAGTTAAAGCAAGGAGTATATGTGAAAATGGGGAAGACTGAAATAGAATAGATATTGAATAGCGGGAGTGAATAATAATGATGTAAGGGAGCGATGTGCATAATGGAAAGTAAAAAGGAATTAGGGAGTACAGGAGAAAAATGAAGGGAGTGAGGTAGACTAATTAATGAGGTAAGGGAGAGAAGGAATGAGTGTGTTGGTGGTGATTAACGCTGTCAGTCAGAACAAGGATTTTTTTTTCTTTTTAAATATACCGGTTGATTATTTTACTCAGCTTAGGGAGTGAGTAGAGACAGGGCAATGAGGGAGGGTGAGTAAGTGATGGTGTGTGTGTGTGTGTGTGTGTGTGTGTGTGTGTGTGTGTGTGTGTGTGTGTGTGTGTGTTTTCTGGGTACTGGTGGATTGTTTTATTTAGCTGAGTGTAGATAAGAGTGAATGAGTAAATGGTTTAATAAGGGTGAGTAAATGAGTCAATGATTTTATTTTTACATCAAGGTGAAACGGCCATTATTTTACTCAGTTCAGTGGATGAGTAAAGGTACGACGGGAGTGGGTGGGTGTGAGCAAATGGGGTTCAGTTTTGTTCTTGTACTGACTCATTGCTTTATTGAACTTAGGGATGACTAAAGGTGCAACAGGAGTGAGTGAGTCAGTGAGTGTGGGTGATAGTTTTCGTTTTGGGTTACTCAAGGGAGAGAGGAAAGGCAAGAATGAGTAAATAAGTGAAGTAAGGTGAGGGTAAGTGAGGGTATGAATGATTGTTTTTGTTCTGTGCTAGGTAGCGGATGATGATGATGATGATGATGATAATGATGATGGGTACCGGAACACTTTATCCAGCTTAGGAGTGAGTAATGATGAAACAGGGGTGAGGGAGGGAGTATGAGTAAGTGAGTAAGTAATGGTGTGAATATTCTTTGCTTTATTGGTGTATTGTTTTATTCAGCTTGAGTTGCGAGAGAGGTAGAACTGAAATTAGGGAGTGTGTGAGAGGGGAAAAAAGTGTGTGACTAAATAAGAGAGTGAGTAAGTTGTGAGTGAGAGTGTCAAGAGGTCAACACTGAAGGGAGTGAGTGAGTGATTGAGCGAATGAGTAAGTTAGGGAGTGAGTGAACAAAGAACAGTAATTAATAATGAATGTGTTAGAGGAATGAGTGAGTGAGTTAGAGGGGGTGAAGAGAGGAGAGTGAGTCTTAGAGTGCATTAATACACCTTGTACTGTAGTAAGGGAATTGTTTAGGGAGTGGGTGAAAACAGATCAGTGAGTAAAGGATGGGAGAGAGAAAGAGTGAGAAAGGGAGTGGATCAGGGAATGAGTGAAGGTAGAGCAGTGAGCAAGAGTGAATCAGGAAATGAGGAAAGAGAGCATAGTGAGTAGGGGAGTGCATGAAGGTAGACCAAGGAAAGAGTGAGTCAGTAAAGGAGTGAGTAAAGAGGTAGATTGTGAGTAAGGGAGCGAGTGAGCGAGGAAAAGAGATGGATCTGGGACTAGGTGAAGATTTTCAAGAGGGAACGAGTACGGGACTGTGAGTGAAGGTAGAATAGATAGAAAGAGTGAGTGGTGAGTAAGATCGCTTAGGGAACCAGTGAGTGACGTGGGTTAGAACAGAGTAACTGAGTAGAGTAAGAGTAGGTGAGGGAGTGAGTGAAGGTAGAGGTAATGAGCATGGGCGTGTTTAATGTTAGTGAACGTAGAACACGGAGATGAGTGAGTGAGTAAGAGGAGTGAATGAGTGAGTTGGAATGGTTGTGGGAGACGGTGAGAATATGGGGAGTGGGTGAAGATAGAACGATGGAAGTGAATGAGTGAGTGAGTAAGAAAGTGGGTCAGAGAGTGGTGAGTGAATAAGAGTGAGTTATGGAGTGACTAACAGTGAATGAAAGTTTAAGAGTGGAAGAGTGAGTGGTGAAGTAGAGTGAGTGAAGGACAATGAAAAAATGACGAGTTAGGGAGTGAGTAAGATTGAATAAGGGAATGAGTGAAGATAGAATAATGGAAAAATGGAATGAGTAAGATAATGAGTAAGGGAATGAGTGACGATAGAACGGTGGAAAAGTAAGAAAATGAGTAAGCGAGAATGGGAAGCTTGGGAAATGAATGAGTAAGTGGCTGAAGATGTTGCAGTGAAAAGAATAATGGGGTGAGTTAGGAGTGAGTAAAGCTACAGTGAAATAGTAAGTGAGTGAATTAGGGAGTGAGTAAAGCTAGAACAGTGAAAAAGTGAGATGGTGGATGGGTGAGTAAGAGAGTTAGGGAGTGAGTAAAGCTAGAACAATGAAAAAGTGAGGTAGTGGGTGGGTGAGTAAGAGAGTGAGTTAGGGAGTATTGATCCCGGGTTGGGCTGGGTCACATGCTAATCTTTGCCAGTAACCTCCCTCACGCACGCTATCCTCCCTCCCTCCCTTCTATTTCTCCCTTAGTCTCTCCCCTCCCCTCCCTTCCCTCCGGTTTCTCCCTTAATCTATAATTCCCTCGCTCCCTGCCTTCCCTCCCCTCCCCTCTCTCTTTCCCGTATTGTCATTTCCCCCTTCCCTTGCCCTCCCCCCCCTTATTCTCTTTCCCTCCCTCCCTCCCTTCAAATTCTTCCTTCTTTTCTCATTTTCTTCCTGCCTTTCAACCCCCTGCTTCCTCCCTCCCCCTTCTCCTGGTTCTCCTCTGTTCTCATACCCTCCCTCTTTCCGTCCTTCCTTCTTGCTCTCTCACTCCTCTCCCCTCCCATATATTTTTCCCATATTTCCCCATTCTCCATCTCCCCTCCCTGTTTTTCCCCCTCAGCCTCTCCCCCTATCCCATCCTTCTCCCCCTCATCCTCTCCCCTGTTCCTTCCTGCTTCCCATCTCCTTCCTCTTCCTTTCCATTCTCCCTCCCATCCTTCCACTTTCCTATCCTAGCTTCTTCCCTCCCCTCTTTCAATCCCTCATCCTCATCCTTTTCCTTCCCTCCATATCTTTTCATTCTTTTCTTCATTCCTCTCTTTTTCTTTCCCGTTTCTCCCTTCCCCTGCTTCCCCCTGTTCCTCATTTTCTCCATCCCCACCTTATCTATCGTCTTTTCATCTCTTTTGTTTTCTTATGTCATTTACTCCTCCCATTACTTCCTCCTTTCCTCTCTTCTCCTCATTTTCTCCATTTCTCTTCTGACTCCTGTCTCCCCTCCACTCCCATCTCTTCTATCTTATCCTTTCCATTCCTTCCCTTTCCTCTCCTCTCCTCTCCTCTCCTCTCCTCCCTCCCATGCTGCCACCATCTCTATCTTCTTCCCGTCCTCCCTTACTTGTTCCATATTCTCCCTCATCCACCATAACTTTCCCAGCTTCCTGATAAACGCTGTATCATCTCCCTTCTTCCCTTCCTCCTTCCATTCCTTCCTTCCTCCCTTACTGCTACCATTCCTTTCTTCTTCCTTTCCTCCCTTACTTGTTCTATTTCCTCCCTCTTTCATAACTTCGCCTTCTCCCTGATACACGCTATATTATCCTCCCTCCCCTCCCCTCTCTTTCCCTGTCTGACACGCGATCCCCTCCCTTCTGCACTTCCTCACTTCTTCCCTTGATTTTTTCTTCCCTCTGCATTATTTCACACCCTTCTTTCTTTCTTTCTTCTGTCCCTTCCCTTCCTCCTTCCATTACTTTCTTCTTTCCCCTCCTCCCTCCCGGTCCCTTCCCTGCCTTCCATACCTCTCCTTTCATCTCTCGTCTCTCATTATCTTCTTTCATCTTACAAGCTCTTTTCACTAGTCCTCTGAACTGCTGCTTGCATCCCTCCACCACTACGGCGGGCGCGTAGCACCCGTCTAACAACAAACTCTCATCTCTTTTCTGTCCAGCTTTCTGATACAAGAGTTAACTATTACTCCCAGTCCTTCATGTATGCAACAGCTCAACTCTGGAACTGTCTCCCTTCGTCTGTATTTCCTACTGAAAATGACCTTCAGTCTAACGCAGTGTGTCCAGGCATCTCGAAATGTACGGATCTTGAATTTGGCTCTGTTATCTTGCTTTTATTTTTACTTGGAACAATTTTGCGGGATCCTGGCCTTTGGTTCCTTCTTTCTTGCTTAAAAAAAGAATCTCCTCTCTTCAATGTCTTTTCTTTCACCCTGTCTCTCATATCTATTTTTCGCTTCACTGTCCTTCACCTTGTTATCCCACCTCTCCATATTATGTCTACTGTCACCTTATCTCACCTGTCCTCATCACTCCTTTCATGCTTTCCTTTCCCTCTGTTTATTTTCCGTCGTATCTTTTCTCATCTTCCTCCTTTTTTCGTCTTCCCTTCCTTTCTCTTCTTCGCTCCTTATTAGATCTTGACTTTTCTCTCGTCTTTTCCTTCCCTCCTCTGTGTCTTCCCTCCCCTCCCTCTCTTCTTTCCTCCCTCCCTCCCACATCTCTTTCTTCTCTCCCCTCTCTTCATCTCTTTCTTTGGCTCGTCCCAGCTGTCTTGAACACCTTTTGAATAGCGGCTAATTAAACTCTCTCTCTCTCTCTCTCTCTCTCTCTCTCTCTCTCTCTCTCTCTCTCTCTCTCTCTCTCTCTCTCTCTCTCTCTCTCATAATAATAATAATGACGATAGTAATAATAATAATAAAAAGTTGGTGATGATGATAATAGATAATTCCTAGTGATTAATATAATAATAATAATAATAAAAATAATAATAATAAACAGAACAACAGCTAATATTCTGCTAACAAATGTACCACCACAAACACTAATTGCTTTCACTAACTTACCTGTTGTACATAACGTAAATGAAATTAATAGTTTCCTCATGTATTACATGAAGAGAGCATTAAACCGAACGAATGTACTTTCATTATTAAATATACCGGTACCTTCCAGTGATGACCTTTTAAAGATATAATTACTGTACGCAAAATGAAGTGACCATTTTTTCTCGTAAGATGGTCTGGTGACCTGTTTGACCGCTTGCATCTTGCTCGTTCTTCGTTTTTCTTTGTGTCTTCCTTGCTGTCTTCCTCTTCCGCTCCCTCCGTCGTACCCCATCTCGTCTTCATTTCCTTCATTCTTTCATTTTTCCCGTATGACATTCGTTCATACTTACCGTCTTCTGTCGTTCCCGTCTGCTGCTCTAGCCTTGTCTTTAACTCGTAGAATAGTTTCGCCATTTATAACGTTTAGATCCTTCCCTATAACAAACAGCCACGAGATGACTTGTCTGTTGCTGTGTGCTTTCCTTTTTAAGTGCTTTGTACTACACATCCCCCTCTTGTTTCTTTACTCTCTTTTTTCTTCCGTACTGGGCCTACTTTCCTCCTTTCTTTACTACTTCCCTTCTTCCTTTTTTACTCCTTTCTTCTGTATTTAATCTCCCTTTCCATATTACCCTACCTCCTTCTTCACTCTTGCCCTAACCCCCTTCCCTCTTTTTCCTTCCCTCTGTCGCATGCTCTTCGTCCTGTGCACCTCATGACCTCCCTGCCCATTTAGTGTCCATCCTCCTCTAATCTTCTTTTCCAATATCCTCGCCGTCCTGCCCTTCCCCTTCCCGTATCGCCACCGTGACCTCTTTTCACCTATCACCTGTACCCATGACCTCTGCAGGCAGCTTCCTCCTCTGCTCTCTCTCCATCCAGGCATCTGGGGTCATGGTTGCGTGGCCTTAGGAGACTCATAATATTTTTCATGCTTATTCCTCTCCCCTCTCCTTTTTTACTTATTTTTTATGTGGCACGTTGCTTTTTTTTTTTTTTTTCCCCTCGGGCTCTCCTGGATGTGAACCCGGTGGACTGCTGGCTAAAGTTCCCCCCCCCCCCTGCAGTTCGGCATCCTTTTTTTCAGGAGATAACAAGCTGAGGGACGCTTGTATAACCTTTGGTGCCACCACATAAACGCATCTGATGGCACGGTAATATTTTCTTAGATGATACAGTACCAGTAATTATGCAAACGATACCCACCTGTAATGGAATATATCGTTTACTGCGAGACTGTTGCAAGAACGGAGTAAAAGTAATCGTAATAAGAGTTAGATTCTAAATTCCTTCACTACGACAGGTTTCCCCCCTCCCCATGTGATGAAAAGTATCGTATGACTTGCAATAAATGATTTTAAAAGTCATTGTTTTGAAGCGTTTAATGTATAGTAGGCAAGTCATTTTGTTAAGGAAGAGGTGATAGTGAGTGTCCTAACCTCGTGAGAATGTGACCCCTGAGCTCGCCAATTTTCAAAAAAGGAAATGAGTCGCACCCAGGAAATTACAGACCAATCAGCTTAACATCAGTAGTGTGCAAGTTAATGGAAAAAATCATAAGAGATAAAATAGTTAATTATCTAGAAGAAAATAATATAATTAAAGACTCGCAACATGGATTCAGACATCGTCGTTCATGCTTAACTAACCTACTGGACTTCTTCCATGATGTTTACAAATCATACGATGACTCAAGAGCAGTAGATATAATTTACCTCGACTTTCAGAAAGCATTTGACACTGTCCCTCACAAGCGTCTCATGAGAAAAATAGAAGCACATGGAATAAAAGGAAAGACGCTAAAATGGTTACAAGACTGGCTGTCAGACCGAAAACAGCGAGTTGTGATAAACAGAAAGGAATCCAAATGGCGTAATGTGATCAGCGGCGTTCCCCAAGGCTCAGTACTTGGACCGATACTTTTTATTATCTATATAAATGACATTGATGAGGGTCTAAATTGTAAAGTATCCAAATTTGCAGATGATACTAAAATAACCAATAAAGTCACTTCAAAATTACAGTGGCAGCAGTTACAAAATGACCTTAATACTTTAGCAAGCTGGGCAGAAAAATGGCAAATGAAATTCAACACAGAAAAATGTAAAGTACTTCATATTGGAAGTAACAATGTCCATGCAAATTACAAAATGAACAATATTCAGTTATCAAGTACAGGCAGTGAAAAGGATCTTGGTGTGATAATATCAAAAGACCTAAAACCAAGCAAGCAGTGTACCGATGCGGTAAAAATTGCAAACAAGCTAGTGGGTTTTATTGGAAGAACTTTTGAGTTTAAATCGGAAAAGTCATACTTGCCTTGTACAACTCGCTAGTGCGCCCCCATCTTGAGTATTGTGTGCAATTCTGGTCTCCGTACTACAGAAAGGACATTGAAAAATTAGAGAAAATTCAGCGAAGAATCACAAAAATGGTACCACGACTTAGAAACAAACCATATGAGGAACGCCTTGAAGAACTTAACTTATTTAGCCTAACGAAGCGCAGGTTAAGAGGGGACCTTATTGAAGTTTTCAAAATCATGAAGGGATATGACAACTTAGACATGAATAAATATTTTGATATAGACCGGTCGAGTCAAACTAGAAGTAATGGCTGCAAAATCATGGGAAAACGATTCCAATCCCACGAAGCAAAATACTTCTTCTTTAACAGAGTTGTAAATATCTGGAACAGATTACCCTCAGATACCGTCAACAGTATCTCAATTGAGACATTCAAAAACAAATTAGACAAGTATTTGCACGAAAATCCTCAGCTGACTCTTTTTCTGTCCGAATAACTTGCTTATATAGCTACGGTACATGTAAGTTCATGCCCCCTTAGTCTACAAGACACCCCGTAAACAATGTACCCGTGCATAGTATTGCGTCACGATATACATTTTCAATTTATTCGGTGCAAACAAAGCAATATAAGCACAGATTAGGATCTGCACAGATAACCCTGAGTTAACGGTCACTACTCTTACTTTCGACCTGTGATGGGCTGTGGATCACTGAGGGTCCCTGTTAGTCAAGTGACCACCATCGGGATTTTTTTAATGTACCAGGGGTCACTGCTTCAGGATGAAACTTGTGTACTGTCCCACATGGGAGAGTTCCTTGTCTCAGTGGAGTGAACGGAGCTATTGCCTGATTGACTGCTGCCTACCTAAAAAGCGCCAGGGAAGGTTGCCGCACCACCCCTAAACATCCACTCTGTGCATTGCACATCCACACTGTGCACTGTGCAGTCCCCTTTTATCTAAGACACCCGTCCTATATACTTTTCAGTCTCCCCAGCGCAAAGAAAGCAATATAAGCACAGATTAGGAGCTGCACAGATAACCCTGAGTTAACGGTCACTACTCTTACTTTCGACCTGTGATGGGCTGTGGATCACTGAGGGTCCCTGTTAGTCAAGTGACCACCATCAGGATTTTTTTTAATGTACCAGGGGTCACTGCTTCAGGATGAAACTTGTGTACTGTCCCACTGGTTTATAATGTCATGCCGTAACTATTATTTTATTAGTTTACTTTCTCTTTCAGGTTACTCTATCGGGTAGCTTATAGATAAAGTATTATAGAATGTGACTTTTCCTTTCCAGTGTTTCCTATAAAATTTCCATGTCAGTTTTTCCATGCTGCATGGTGGTTTTTCTCACTTTTTCCTGGAGGGTTTGGTGGTGGGGGGAGCCTTCTTGCTTTCCTATCCTTATCCTTCAACATGTAGAGTTAGATCTTGTAGTCATAGTTTTCTCTAACAAGCAGCCTCGAAAGGACCATAAGGTCTGTTGCTGTTTGCTTTCCTGTGTAATCCTGTGTAATCCTCATGACCTTCCACTGACCCCTCCTCCCATGGCCTTCCATCTTGACGTATCCTCTGCTGTCTTTCAGTCCTCACTTTTGCTCTTTAACCTTCTTTGACCTGGTTCGTGACCTGCTTCCCCGACCTGTCCTCAGTAACTTCTGTGTGTGTGTGTGTGTGTGTGTGTGTGTGTGTGTGTGTGTGTGTGTGTGTGTGTGTGTGTGTGTGTGAGCTGCCCTATGTAGACTAACCAGGACATTATTTATGTACTGTCCTATGAATATTTACTTTGTTGATTTTAAAGATCGTGTACAATTTCATTTTCACACGTAGATGCCTAACACTTCAGCATCGATTAAGTGAATACTAAAGTGACAAAATACGAAGAACCAAACGACCTCTGATAATAGAAACTTGCTTGTCGTAAAAAAATTGCTTGGATCCATTATAAATACTACCCCTTCTCTTTTGACCCGTTGCCATGGCCTGTTCTCGTGATCTGCTGCCGTAGTTAAATTTGTCCTTGAGAGGAGTTTCTTTTGACCGGAATAAAATGTGACGTTCATAATTATGGGCCAGATGTTTATCGTGATGGATTTTAACTTTTTTTGTTCACTAGATTACACGAGCTTAGTAAATGGTCTGGTGCTTAACGAACAATGGACAGAGTACAGATTTCGCAGCTGAAGGGTTAACTTAGCCGAGCTTAGCCGCTATTCACCCCACCTCACCTTATCTCAGCTCAGCTCAGCTCACCTCAGCTCACCTCACCTCACCTCACCTTATCTCGCTTCACCGCACCTCACCTCAGATTTAACCCTTAGTCTGTAATCAGATTTAACCCTTAGTCTGTAATCAGATTTAACCCTTAGTCTGTCATGGAACCAGAACTCTCCGTCACCTGAATCATATCATCTGACTTTTTTTATTTATTTTTTCTTAAGTTTTACACCGTGTCCCCTTTCTCGATAAAGGCTAATGCCCCTGGATAGAGGACTTTGGTTTTGGAGCGTGTAGCACTTTATGACCGGATGCCCTTCCTGATGTGTACCAATGACCTTTGGGTGGACTTGAACCTCCGACCCTTCGGTCAGAGCCAAGGCTGCTGACATTCTGTAAAATAAAATGTCAGTGACGTCACTGCTTTCAAATGGTTGCTTGAAATATGCTCTAGCCCTTTGTCGTCCAGGCGTCTCCTCAGCTGAATAAAATCATTTGGTGTTGTCCAGAATTACAGTATTATTTAAGCCCCTAACTTAGCTTAACCTAACCCAAACCTCATCTAACTTAACCTCGCGAAGCCTAACGTAACCTAACCTAACCTAGCGTCTTCTCTAGTTCCTTGATCTCCCTTCATGGTGAACTCTGACTTTTGTGCAGAGTAAGTGTGATTGAGATTCATTCAAGTATCATTTACGACTTAATAATGGTTGTTGTTCCTTAATTACATTTTTTGTTGCGTTAACAGTATCTTTTCAAAATTATGTTAATGAGTGTGGAGTGTTTTTATATTATTTGTAATATCCAGCTGGTAATGTGAACTTGATAGAGAGAGAGAGAGAATTTCGCTCCCAGTTATCGACATGAGTGGAACGAGAGAAATTCGCTTTTAATTACTGAGAGAGAGAGAGAGAGATTCTAAAAGCTCTCTACGCGAATATTGTACCCAGAAATTACAATGTCTATGAAGTTAGTCATTAGCCCCTCAAAAAAAGTGTCCGCTATTTTTACCGGTAAATCCGCTAACGCGATTAAGCTTTGAATTTTAAATGGATATCCGCCGAGAAAATATGAAGTGTTCCCTGTGATTAGTGGCGTTAGTTGACTTTTGAGCTGGCCGAGTTTTTATATTTTTGTTTCATTTATACATCTGTTTATTTTGCGTATAGTTTTTATATTCGTTAGTTTCTTTGTACAGTTTTATTCTGTTTAGCCTATTTTTATTTATTTGTTTTTTTATCTTGTGCTTTGGTAGTTTTGGACATGGATATTTTATTTGTCTGTCAGTTATATATTCATCCTTTGGTTTGTCGTTTTAACATTTATGTTTGTGGTTATCGTAATCTTTTGCATTCTTTGTCTTTGGTCCATGCAGTGTGTTTTCTTTTTTGTTCCGGGTGCACATTCGTTTTATTATTTATTTCGTAGTTCTATTCCTGCGCTTTCTCTTTCAGTCATTTTCACATCCGCTGTTTCTTTTACAGTGCTCTTTAATCCCATAAGTCCCTGGACGTCTCTCAAATGGAATGGTATTAAAAAAAAAAAAAAAAAATGCTGGCGCTCAATCACACTCCAATTTTGACTTCACTGTGCTTTCGTGTAGGCGATCATAAAATCTTCGCATCTCTTGTTAGCCCCTTCAATACGGTGACACGTTTTTAAAATTCTTAGTGCTTTCAGACGGTTTTATATGGACCGGGAGTGAATTTCAATAGGAGGGGTTAAGAGGGGCTGTCCTGTAGTGAATGAAATCGTCTGGTTGCTGAAATAAATGCCATCGGACTGAAGGGATAAAATATCATGTAGCTACTGTTCAATATACTATTTTATTTGCTGTTCAGTTTTTAGTTATGTTCCCTATTTTTAAAAAATCTTAAGTAATGTGGAGTTTCATTTCCTTTTAACCCTTTGAATCCGGTAGCGTGTTTTTTATTTGCTGTATCCAGACGATTATATTCAGCTACGGGGAGTTAGATATAGCCTTCATTAACCACTTTATTATTTGAGGTCCTTCCAGAATTATAATAAAAGCTTCAGATGATGATGATGATGATGATGGTATAATAATAATAATAATAATAATAATATCACTCATGTATTTTTTGTCTGCTCGAATTACAGCTAAATTTGGTCATTTATCTCCTTTCAGGTAAGTGTGCTCACAAACTGTACTGTAAGTAATTTTGTACATTTTGAAGTTGTCCGTGAAGTGGTGAAAAGTTCCTTTCTGCTTTCATTTCCCCAATCATTTTCGCTTGACTCATTTATTTTCGCTCTTGATGTCTGGTGATAGTCTCTCTCTCTCTCTCTACCTGTATATAGATAGATAGATATATTGCAGCAAACGCCAGATAATTTTATTCAACTGAGTCAGGACAAGGAGAGAGAGAGAGAGAGAGAATTAAAATTATATTCTCTTAATTTTCCAATCTTCCTCTGTTTTCGTCCATACTTTTCACTTGTTTTCCCCGTTTCCCCTTGCCTTGTGTATTCTCCCCTGCATGTTCAGCGAGGCAGGGCGGCAGTGCTCGATGATCTTCCTCTCTCCCTTAAACTGGCCTTATGCATCCTTCGGCTCTCGTTAAACGCTCCATACTTTCACCCCTAACCACTCCCACGGCTAATTATCCGCCTCGTTAACTCTCCCATTCATCGTTAACTACTCATTAGTATTTCTGATTACACCCTTGTTAGACCCTTCATACTGCCGCTCCTAATTACCCACCTCGTTAACCATCTCAGCCCTCGTTAAGCTTCTCATTTGTACTGCTCATTATCCCCTCGTTAAGCCCTCGATAGTGCCATCTATAACCACCGTGACCGGTAATTACCCACCTCGTTAACCACCCCCTCCCTCGTTTAGTTACTCATTGTACGACTCATTGCTACTTCGTTAAACCCTTGAGTCCCCCACCCTTAACCACTTGTACTGCTAATTATCCCCTTGGTAACCGCCGCCCCGTCGTTAAGCTCCTCCTAACTACTTGAACTGCTAATAACCCCCTTGTTACCCCTCCCACCCTCGTAAAACGCCCCATGATGCTTACCCAAACTACCTACTTCTACTGTTGATTGTTCCCTCGGTAACAGCTCCCCCACCCTCGTTAAACAAGTCATTTTGTGCGCCCGTAACTACTTGTAGGCTATTGCTAATTACACCCCTCGTTAAACTCTTCTTGCACGTCCTAACCACTTGCACCGCTAGTCACCACCCCTTCCCTCCTTTAATTTGCTCGTTAACCTCGTGATTGCAGTGCTTGGAGATCACGTATTTAACTCCTTCACTCCGATGGTGCATAGGGACTCCTTCATGTGGTGGCCCTGATATAACCAGGCGGCTCAGTTCCTGGTTGTACAGACATCCCTCAGCCACTTTCCTCTCCATTAAGCTGATGGTGGATTGCAGAACAGCAGTAATACTAAGTCTGTAGTTCATTGGGTTCCCACTTTAGACTAGCCTGGGGCCCACAACAGCAGCAATTCAGATGGTGTGTTATTTACTTTATTTTTCCTTCCGTTAGGCCATTGTGTTAAACTTAGGGTGGACCTCTAGCGGCGAAGGGGTTAATGAAGGCTGCATCTCACCCCTCTGTTTCGATAAGTCTCTCTTGAACTGAATACGTTATTTTGTTTGAAGGTAACAAGAATACTGCAACCCCACGCTAATGTGAACGTGAACCTAGAGGACTGCAGGCCAAAGCTACCGTTCTATAATCCATCATCCTTCTGTCTGAAATAGGGAAGAGGTTGAGGGACGTTTGTATAGCCGGACAGTCTCGCCTCCCGGTCACCACTTGAAGGTGTCCCTCTCCAGCACCAAGGTAATAAGAATAAAATATACAGTAAACGTCATCGCATTGAAGGGGTTAATCTCTTCAGTACGGGGATGTCTTTATTTTCTTCTAGCTCACATCGAACTATTTTATATACCTTCGATCGACCCTCGTAATGAAGGGGTTAATGAAAGCTCTATCTAACCTTTACCACACAGAATATTTCATGCTGAATAAAATTGTCTGAAGATAGTGCGAATAAAGAATA
Organism: Coenobita brevimanus; assembly: GCF_032717465.1. Classification (NCBI taxonomy): domain Eukaryota; kingdom Metazoa; phylum Arthropoda; class Malacostraca; order Decapoda; family Coenobitidae; genus Coenobita; species Coenobita brevimanus. Next base: position 40,899,576 of record NC_137018.1, read on the forward strand.
AGATGGCGCCATGTCGAAGGGGTTGCTTAATTAGTTTGTGAGTTGTTAGGTGTGTGGTTCTGGTGGTTTGAGGTGCGTAATCAGTTGGCTGAAAGGTAGATACTTTAACTAGGCGTGAAATTGCCATCTCTCCATGTTTAATGCTGAACTAGCCTATAACAAGACATTAACACTAGAATATGGTGCTAGTCGAGAAAAAGTGCCATGAAAAGGATGCGGAGCCGTAGTATAGTCAGTCTACCACTGATATACAGACAATTGACATCAAAAGAACGAATATTTGTAAGTTACGTGAGTGACCTGTAGTTAAGTGTGATTTAAGGTGATAAACTGTTGGTGCTGTAGTTAGGTGTGTGACGATGTGACCCAATTGGCGTGCTGTAGGTTGTTAAGTGGTTGTGGTTGTTTATTTGCATTGTGGGCTGTTAGGAGTGTGGTTCTGCTGGTTGCTCGATTTGCATTTGGTTAAGTGTGGTTTGAGTTGGTCATCTTAGTTTGATGTAGACTGTTACATGGTTGCAGGTTGTTGTGTGTGTGTGTGGTTATCCGTTGGTCGTTAGTGTGTGTGTGTGTTTGTGTGTGTGTGTTTGTGTGTGTGTGTGTGTGTGTGTGTGTGTGTGTGTGTGTGTGTGTGTGTGTGTGTGTGAGATTGCTTTTCTAGTGGTGATTTGAGTCGGTCTGCATAATATACGGGAGACTTTTAATCCTTATCTACAACGAGATATATTGGTAGTGGGAGCGTTAGGCATGTGATTGTGGTTGGTTGATGGCCTAGTTGAGTGGTTCCTCCTTGTTAATTGCCCTCGTTAAGTCCTTCAATACCATGATGTCTTTGCTACTTTACTGTTACCACCGGCCTGATATACTTTTTCCTTGCAACGTACCATCAGACGTATTTATTTTTTTCTTCCACCAAACTGCTTTATTCAGTGTAGGAGACGTCCGGTAGTGAAAGGGTCAGGAACACTCCACAGTATTCCTTTCACTAGGGAAGATCTGTGGTAAGAGAAATCGTCTGAAGGTTGCTAGAGTACATTGAAAAACACGTCATCGTAGTGAAGTGGTTATCCCCAGTATTCCCCTCGCTTAGACATACACCCTCTAAACTGAATAAAATCGTCAGTAGGCGGTTAGGAATAAAGTGCGAAACATATCCTCGTGCAGAAGTGGCCAGCCCTGCGATTGATGCTGATAATAGTAAGATCGTGGGAAGGCTACAAGAATGAATTGAAATCCACAGCCTTTAGTGAAACAGTGTTAACCTTGTGAGTGGTGCCAAGGGGAATTATATCATCTGAAGGAAGCCAGCAAGAATACATTGCAAACCACGTCGTCTTCATGAAATCTGTAACCCCGCGATTGCAGGAGTATGGTTTGAACGCCCCACTCGGCTCGTTTTAGGTGTAGTATTGGCGTGGATAACAATTTGAATGGCTAGTGTGGATTGTTAATTACCCTCACCCTAAACACAGTGTAATTGCTGGAGTTTGATTGCTTAGTGTGTGTGTGTGTGTGTGTTTGGCGAGTACGATTAAACAGGTGGGTTAGTTTAGTAACTTAATTATTCCTGTGGCTGTGATAGGTTAACGAGTTGGTTCTGTAGTTTAGTTTGTCAGTTTATTTCTCTTTTGCTAAGAAAGTTAATTAGACAGAGAAGGAATGTGGCAGTGTAGTATTTCCAGTTGTACTTTTGGCTATGAGTGGTTAACGAGTTAGTAGCGTATTTCTGTGTGCATGTCATTAATCTTATACTCCTTGGGGTGGGCATTTAAAGTGGCAGTTAATGAAATTGACATATTATACTTCATTAATCCAGTTCGATGTCATTTTTAGTTTATTCTTGCTACCACCAGACAATTATATTTCACATGGGAGAGAGTTTACCGGCACTGAGGGCCCCTTTAACCTCGACGTTATGAGGGGTTTTGAGTTTGGAAAAAAAAAATCGTCCGGACAAGCAAGTATGAAGTGAAAAATAAAGAAAATGCACAGAATTCCGAGAGGTTCATTTCTTTGGCTGATTGGTTAACGAGTGTGCTTATTCAGCGAGTAGTCAGGGTGGAATATCACTCTTGGTGGTGGGATTAACGAGGTTGTCAGGGGTGCTTTGTTTGGTTAAGGAGGTGTGGTTTAGCAGTTAGTGCTTTGTGTATAGTGTTCGTTAACCGGGCTATTGTGTGGCTTGAGTAGGCTCGTTTGTTCAGTAACCTCACTCCCCCATCCCACTCCCCACTCTCTTTCTCTTGCTCTCCCATTCTCTTGCCCTCCCTCTCTCTTGCTCTCCCATTATCTCTCTGGTCCTCTATTCTCCATGTTCCTCTCCTATCTCTTCTGTTCTCTTCTCTTTTCTCTTTTTTCTCTTTATTCTCTTCTCTTCGCTTCTTCTCTCTCCACACACACACACACACACACACACACACACACACACACACACACACACACACACACACACACACACACACACACACACACACACACACACACACACACACACACACACACACACACACACACACACACACACACACACACACACACACACACACACACACACACACACACACACACACACACACACACACACACACACACACACACACACACACACACACACACACACACACACACACACACACACACACACACACACACACACACACACACACACACACACACACACACACACACACACACACACACACACACACACACACACACACACACACACACACACACACACACACACACACACACACACACACACACACACACACACACACACACACACACACACACACACACACACACACACACACACACACACACACACACACACACACACACACACACACACACACACACACACACACACACACACAGATTCTTCCTTCCGGATCCCTCCTCTCTTCCCCCTTTTCCCCAGCCCCAACTGCAGGCGGTGGGATGTGGTAGTTGGCTCAAACGACCTGATCACTGGGGTCTCGTTACTGCCTGGTTGCCCGTTGCTGGCTTGCACACGTGTGGGGGGGCAGGGGGGGGATGATGTCAGGATGGGGGAGGGAAGGTAACTCTTAGAATTGAGTGAGGGGAGTAATATTAATGAGGGATAGTAGATTATTGCTTATTCCCAGCGTACACCATATAGCGCTACTCATCCACGCTAAACGTACACCATCCAGTTCAGTCACACTCCATCAAAGTACTCTGCCTCTCTCTCTCTCTACCTAGCTTAAAAGTAAAATTAAAAAGGGAGGAAGAGAAAAGGATGTGTATTCCATTAAGGGAAAAAAAAATCTTTGAAGGATGGAGGATGAGAAGATGTTTCATTCCATGGAGGGCGAAAAAACAATGGTGAATCAGGGACAGAGGAAGAAAAGGGGGGCGTTTTAATGGTTTAAGGGTGAGCTGCTACCCTGTCTTTGAAATATACCGTGATTGTAGCCGGGTTAAAAGGATATAGGTGCTGCAGACGCACATGTATTTTGGCTACCGGTAGGGGTTTTAGAGTGATGAGAAGGATGCTGATAGCGGAGGGAGGGAAGCGGGAGGGAAGTCCTGGGGGGGTCAGAATATGGGGATATATGGAAGGGGGTGGGTTGAGATATGGGTGTTTTAAGAGTGAGTGAGGGAAAAATGGGATGGTAACAGCGTAGGGAGAGAAGGGTGAGGACACTTTTAGGATGTTGAAATACGATAGGATACGAGAAGTAGAGGGGGACGTAACGGTGTTTGAAGAAGGTGGTGAGGAGGATGGGGAGGGAGAGAGATATGATACGGGAGAAGGGTAAGGGTGGTAGGTTGTGGGTTAAAATATGGGGAGGGGGGAATACGAGAGGTTGAGGGGGCGAATATGGGTTTTAAGAGAGGGTGAGTGAGGGGAAAGTGGGGCGAGAGGGAGAAGAGGGGAGAAGGGTGAGGGTGAGGGAAGTTGTGGAGGGTTAAAATGCAGGGAAATACGAGAGGGAGAGGGGCATGGATATAGGTGTTTAAAGAGAGGTGAGTGAGGGGAAAGGGGAATATGGTGGTAACAGAGGAGGAGGAGGAAAGAGGCAACGATGATGGTGGAAGAGAAGTGTATAGGAAAGAGGGATGTAAAAATAGCATAGGGTAAGGAAGGAAAGGAGGGAAAGGTGGATATAAAGGACACACACACACACACACACACACACACACACACACACACACACACACACACACACACACACACACACACACACACACACGGTTAAGAGAGCACTCTACTTTCAGTCCAAGTGACCAGAGTCCAGCCCCATTCAGGCCGCGCTACTAGCGTGGGTGAGGTCGGCTCTCACCTATGAAGTAGTTCAAGGCGCTGTGGTGGACGATCCACAATGGTTCGAAACTTGGTGGGGTAGAGATTAGGCGGTATGTCTCCTTGTGCCTACGCATCTCTCCAGCCTCGGTGAGGGTTGATAGTGTATCAGCGCACCTCGGGAGCTGCTAGAGTAAGCCTGTTGATCCCCATAGGTTAGGACACTATATTAAGGACCTGTGTCTTTTCACCACTGGCTGTGATGAATAAAAAACCGAAAATTATTATTATTACAATCCCATCACAAACAATAACATGTAACCCACACCATATAACCAAGCAATACATAGTTTCCTGTTTCACTTACTGTACCTTCTTCATCAAATTTCTCTTCATATGAGAGAGAGAGAGAGAGAGAGAGAGAGAGAGAGAGAGAGAGAGAGAGGTAAATATAGCTGTGCAAGGAAGGGGGAGAAAGGGAGTGTTTTTGAGAGAAGGGGAAGGGGGAAGTATGGTTAAAGAGAAGGCTGAATGAAGATGAGGGGAAATAGTAGGGAGATCAAAAATATGGTGGGGAGGGAGAGGGAAAGAGCTGTTATTAATCTCTCACTACTAGGGTGTGTGTGTGTATATATATATATATATATATATATATATATATATATACTGTATATATATACTGTATATATCTATATATATATATATATATATATATATATAGATATATATATATATATATATATATTTATTCGTGTGTGTATGCGCTGATTAAAAAAAAAAAGAAATTGGGGTGTGTGCTTGGACAAAGAAAGACGAGAAAGATGGGAGAGGAGGATTGAGGATGGTGGAGAAGAGATGGGAAATGGGGGGAAAGCAACAGAGGGGAAAGGGCATGAAGAGAAAGCCAAAGCGAAGATAGGAAAACATAAGTTGTAAGAAGGGGAGAAAGAGAAATACAGCAAGATATATAAAACAAGGAGAGGGGAAGAGAGGAGATCGGGAAATAACGGAAGAGGGGAAAAGAGCGACGAAGGGAAAATTGAAAGGAGAGGAGAGGAGGTTATAGGAAAGTGGGCAAAGCGAGAAAAGACGTGCGGAGGGCAGAAATAGGAGATGGGAAAAGAAATAGGGGAGAAGAGATGAAGGAGAGGAGAAAGTAGAAAGCGGGTAAAAAGAAAGGGGAGGGAAACTGAAAGGAGAAAAGAGGAAAAAGAGATTTGGAGAAAATAAGGAATAGAGGAAAAAAAAGAAAGGAGGCGAGAGGAAAGGAGGAAGAAAGAAAAAGGAAAAGAGGGGTGAGCAAAGTAGGGGAAATCGTGGGTTGTGTTAAGGGAAGATGAGTGAAAGAAGGAGGGGTAGAGGGGGAGGGGAAAGTGTAGGGATGAGGGTGGGGGGTAGAGAAATTACAGGGTGGAGAGTGGGTGTGGCTCAGAGAGAGAGAGAGGGAGAGAGAGAGAGTGCTAGAGAGAAATTGGGTGGGAGAGAAAATAGAGAGCGAGGAGGGAAGGGAGTGAAAAGGTCAAGGATGCAAGGATGAGGTGGACGGAGGGAGGGAGGGAGGGAGGGAAGGAAGGAGAGGTAAAGGTGGAGGGAGAGAGAGGAGGAGGAGAGAGGCATTGAATGTTGGAGGGAGAGTGGCAAGGAAGGTTGGAAGAAGAGAGGGGTTAAGAAGTGTGGAGGGAGGGAAGGGAGAAGTGGGAGAGTAGGTTAATGAAGTCTATCAATACCCTTCTCTTGGGGGAGGAAAAAAGCCCAAACTGAGTGAAAACCTATGATTATAATAAGCATTCAGTAAAAACATATCTTGTCGTGGTGGAGTGATTAATTTGCCGACTCAATCCCGGATCTTACCTTCCCTACTCACAGACGTTGATTACCTTCTCTTACGTCTGTAAAATTCCATCCCATATTTTTCCCCTGTTAATTAATTTTGACGAATAAACCTACTGCTCATATATTTACTTGTGTGCGTAGTAAAGACGTACATAGGTATTGATTTTGTGTGGGCGTGCATGTACGTTTCGTGTTTTTTCATCGTTTCATTTTGTTGTTTTTTGTTTACGTTATTTTTTTAAACTTTATTCTATTACTTCCACATTATCATATCTTCTTTTGACTCTGCCTCCTCAGTTTATTCCTTCTTTCCTTCTTCCTTGCTTAACATATTCCTATATCCTTCCTTCCCTTTTCTCTTCTTTCAGTATGCCCAGCCTCTTCTGTTCTTCAGCTCTTCACCCCTACTCCTTACTAAACTACCACCGTCCAGTTTTCTGTCCTTCATTCCTTCCTTCTCTACCCTCCCCTCCCTCCTTCCCATCCTCCTTTTCACCTCCGTGACTTTTGCCCTTCCTCTCTCGATTCTTCCCTCCCTCCTTCCCTCCATCACCCCCCCCCCTTTTTCTTTTTTTTCCCTCCCCTCATCCGTTCATTTTTTTTTAATCTTCCTCCCCTCCACCTTTCATTTTTTTCATCTTTCCTCATCCTTCATAATTCTCTCTCTCTCTCTCTCTCTCTCTCTCTCTCAACTTTACTTTCACCATCCAATCTTCCACCTCTTTCCTCCATTCTCCCGCCTTCTTTCCTTCATCCCCCCCCCCCCTTCCTTGCTCCTTCAGTTTTTTCTATCGTATATTTTTCTTTGTTCATCTGTTTTTTTATATGCTTTCTTCATTTCTCCCCTTTTTGCTCTCCTTCCCACATCTTTCTTCCCCCTTCTCTCAGCCTTCTTCTTCTTCTTCTTCTCCTCCTCCTCCTCCTCCTCCTCCTACTGCTCATATATTTACACACGCATTAAAGCAGCTCCGCATATCCAAGTGTTTCAACCACAAGCTTGAGTGAAGATAGGTGTCAAAGTGAATCAGATAAGTGTATAAGAGTCGTAGACATATTTCCCCCGTGTAAAGTATTTAAATAGATTTCATGTAAAAGTTTTAGAGCGGGTTAAAGGTGTAAAGCGTTCGCGTGTTCCTTTGTTTACATATACCGCCACCCTCCACTTCGTATTCCTGCCCTTTCCCGCCGTCATTTCTGGTCTCAGACATATTATAGTTTATTTTCCCGCAGATCAAGGTCAGTTAGAACGATATCTAACAAACAGATTATCTTTTCTCACTAGTACAGTAAATGGTGTAGTGAACCGAAAGTGTATTTACCTACCAGCTCTCTTTGTTTTTGTTCCCACTATCATCCTTGTACGTCTTACTTTTAAAGTCTAACGTTTAGTGCAAGTGAATAGCATTGTCTTCTGTATAGAGTAACAACTGTGTGATTGATGTTACACCAGTGAAATAGTTTTTGCACTACAAACCGTTGTTCACTGAGTGAAGCTAGGTGTTTATTTTGATTTCTCCCCAACATTCCATTGTTATTTTCTTTTTTCCTTTTTCTCCCAGTGAATCAGTTTTTGGTGTACTTCCACAATACATGGTAAGCTAGATCATACCATAGCAAGTAGATTTTCTTTACATTTTACACAGTTCATGGTAAGTTAGGTTGTACCATAGTACTCTTTTTACACTGGTAAAAGAATTCATGTAGGTTGGCTTGTGCTACAGCAGGTGGATTTTCTATTCTTTTTATACTGTTAAAGGAAGATAGTATACAAAAAGTAAGTGAATCTCCCTAGAAATTCAATTTTTCATTTATAGAGTAAATTGTCCATTTTTAACAACATCCCTTAACCAGTTGTATATTATTTTTATTTTCAGTTGTTCACTGAGAGAAGCTAGGTTTTTATTTTGATTTTTTCCCCAACATTCCATTGTTATTTATTTATTTTTTGTTTTTGTTTTTCCTTTTTCTCCAGTGAATCAGTGTATGGTGTATTTCCACAATTCATGGTAAGCTAGATCATACCCTAGCAAGTAGATTCCCTTTTCATTTTACACAGTTCATGTTAAGGTAGGTTGTACCATAGCAAGCAGATTTTCTGTTCCTTTTACACTGGTAAAAGAATCCATGTAGGTTGGATTGTGCCATAGCAGGTAGATTTTCTATTCTTTTTATACTGGTAAAGGAAGATAATATATAAAAAGTAAGTGAACCTCCCTAGAAATTCAATATCTCATATATAGAGTAAATTGACCATTTGTAACAACATCCATTAACCAGTTGTATACTATTTTTTATTTGTGTGGGATTGTGGAAATATTGCTGCAAAATGCCATCTACCCTAAAGGCCTGCCAGGAGTGTACTGGTCGCTTTGCGGCTCAGTATTTTTCAAATTACTTTACGACGCCTGTGTGCAAACTATGCATCTTGAGAAAAGATCTAGAAAATGGTTTAGCTGAATCGCAGAGAAATTACAGGGAACTCAAGGCAGAGTTTGAGACACTGAAAGAGTTTGTAGTGGCAAATGTAGGAGTCAGCAACAGCACTCGAGAAGGAAGAAGCGTACAAACTGAGCTCGTACAAGCCCCCGCCCATCAGGCAGTCCCAAATAATAGTGTATCAGTATCTTCCTCACCCAGCGATTCAGTACGTTCCTCGCCAAGCGAAGTCCCCTTTACTATGGTAAGAAATGGCGCAAAACCCGGAAAAGATTCGAGGAAGCATCTTCCCATAACTACGTATAATCGCTACCAGATCCTTGCCGAAGCGGTAAATGAGACAGAAGAAACAAGGCTTATTGGGGACTCTATTGTACGCAGTCAGCTGGAGGAATTTTGTGGACGTGCCCCCATCAGCAGAAAGAGGTACTGTTTTCCAGGAGGTGGACTAAGTGATATCACAGAAGCCTGCGATGAGGTCACAAAAGACGCAAATGATCAAACTCTATACGTTATCCATGTTGGTACAAATGATCTGAAGCGCAGTAGATCAGAGGAATTGCTAGCAAAGTATCATGAAATGATCAAACGATTCAAAACTAAGTCCACTAATGTGATAATATCTGGTATACTCCCAAGGATCAAGGCAGAAAATAGTTTCTATGATAAGGCCTTCAGCACAAATAACCGGCTCAAATCTCTCTGCACGCAAGAGGGAGTCGACTTTGTCAATCTGTGGGACCAGTTTTATGAGCAACATACTCTATTCCAGAAAGATGGTCTCCATTTGAACTCAGTAGGAGCGGCACGGCTAGGTAGACTTCTACACGATAGAGTTGCCATCTTCAGATCAAAAAACGCGGCTCGTCCAGGAACAGTAACCTTAACGTAAATACCCACAAAGTCAGATCACCAACTGTTCGGAACGGAATTAGAGTCTGCTATGCTAACGCACGTAGTCTACGTAACAAGTTTGAGGATTTAGAATCTCTAATTTACCTAGAAAATTATGACATCATTGGCATCACAGAGTCCTGGATTAACACATCTGACCGTGACTTTCTAGCGGAATACTCACTAACAGGGTACAATATTTTCAGCTGTGAGCGACCACATCGAGCTGGTGGCGGTGTTTTACTATATGTGAAAACTAGTCTCCATCCCCTTGTGCTATCCAAACCCAGTATTACCAACATAGATGCCAGTTATGTTCAGCTAAGTATTAATTCACACAAAATAAATATATGTCTCATCTATCGTCCGCCAGCACAGTCAACTGAGACAGATGAAAAACTTTATGATCAAATTGCGGAAATTTGTTGTCAAGAGGATAGCGTAATTTTTGGAGACTTTAATCTACCGGTAACAAAGTGGGGTGAACCACTGACGGCACACTCAGGACAAGAGCTTTATACGAATCTTCAGGAAAGCGCCCTTTCCCAACACGTAGAATACCCAACGAGAGGAAACAATATCCTAGACATCATCTTGACTACAAATGATAACCTAGTCAACAACGTTGAAATAGGACCTGAGTTTAGTTCCAGTGATCATCGAACTATACAGTTTAATATTACTACTGAAAAGGTAAAAGAAACGGAGAGCAAAGAAAAGGTCCCAGATTATCGTAGAGCTAAATTCAACAGGCTCAGAGCGCTACTTGCAACTGCAGATTGGAATCAAATGTCTGAAACCGATGACATAAACCAAGCATGGGAAATATTCACCGAAAAATTTAATGAAGTGGTAAAGTCATGTGTGCCACTACGTAACAGACGTCCAGCTGGAAATAGTAAACCAAAGTGGTGGTCCAGTGAAATAAAAAGTAACTTAATAGCCAAAAAACAGGCATACCATAAATATAAAGCTACACAAAATAATGATGATAAATTACAATACGATAATCTACGCCGCACATCGAAAAGACTTATTAAACAAAGCAAAAGAGCACTGGAGATCCACATTGCTAATACGTGCAAATCAAATCCTAAAGAATTTTACAGTTACATTAGAAAGAAAAAGGTTATGACTACATCAATAGGTCCTCTAGAAACAAACAATGGCAGACACACTGAAAATGAGGTCGAAATGGCAAACATTCTTAACGATTACTTTGCGTCTGTTTTTACAGTAGAAAACACCACCAGAAACCTACTGTTACCCACAAACCAAGCAAATAGCACAGTCCTTAGTAACTATGCTATCCATAATAATGATATCCTTTCAGCCATAAATAGTACGGACATAAACAAAACCCCTGGCCCCGATAAAATATCACCGAGAATTCTCAAAGAAGCAAAACATGAGTTACTGCTGCCACTCTCTGTCTTATTCAATAAATCATTAAGTACTGGGAAAGTTCCACGCGAATGGAAACTAGCAAATGTAACACCAATTTTCAAAAAGGAAATGAGTCGCACCCAGGAAATTACAGACCAATCAGCTTAACATCAGTAGTGTGCAAGTTAATGGAAAAAATCATAAGAGATAAAATAGTTAATTATCTAGAAGAAAATAATATAATTAAAGACTCGCAACATGGATTCAGACATCGTCGTTCATGCTTAACTAACTTACTGGACTTCTTCCATGATGTTTACAAATCATACGATGACTCAAGAGCAGTAGATATAATTTACCTCGACTTTCAGAAAGCATTTGACACTGTCCCTCACAAGCGTCTCATGAGAAAAATAGAAGCACATGGAATAAAAAGGAAAGACGCAAAAATGGTTACAAGACTGGCTGTCAGACCGAAAACAGCGAGTTGTGATAAACGGAAAGGAATCCAAATGGCGTAATGTGATCAGCGGCGTTCCCCAAGGCTCAGTACTTGGACCGATACTTTTTATTATCTATATAAATGACATTGATGAGGGTCTAAATTGTAAAGTATCCAAATTTGCAGATGATACTAAAATAACCAGTAAAGTCACTTCAAAATTACAGTGGCAGCAGTTACAAAATGACCTTAATACTTTAGCAAGCTGGGCAGAAAAATGGCAAATGAAATTCAACACAGAAAAATGTAAAGTACTTCATATTGGAAGTAACAATGTCCATGCAAATTACAAAATGAACAATATTCAGTTATCAAGTACAGACAGTGAAAAGGATCTTGGTGTGATAATATCAAATGACCTAAAACCAAGCAAGCAGTGTACCGATGCGGTAAAAATTGCAAACAAGCTAGTGGGTTTTATTGGAAGAACTTTCGAGTTTAAATCGGAAAAAGTCATACTTGCCTTGTACAACACGCTAGTGCGCCCCCATCTTGAGTATTGTGTGCAATTCTGGTCTCCTTACTACAGAAAGGACATTGAAAAATTAGAGAAAATTCAGCGAAGAATCACAAAAATGGTACCACGACTTAGAAACAAACCATATGAGGAACGCCTTGAAGAACTTAAATTATTTAGCCTAACGAAGCGCAGGTTAAGAGGGGACCTTATTGAAGTTTTCAAAATCATGAAGGGATATGACAACTTAGACATGAATAAATATTTTGATATAGACCGGTCGAGTCAAACCAGAAGTAATGGCTGCAAAATCATGGGAAAACGATTCCAATCCCACGAAGCAAAATACTTCTTCTTTAACAGAGTTGTAAATATCTGGAACAGATTACCCTCAGATACCGTGAACAGTATCTCAATTGAGACATTCAAAAACAAATTAGACAAGTATTTGCACGAAAATCCTCAGCTGACTCTTTTTCTGTCCGAATAACTTGCTTTTATAGCTACGGTACATGTAAGTTCATGCCCCCTTAGTCTACAAGACACCCCGTAAACAATGTACCCGTACATAGTGTTGCGTCACGATATTATACATTTTCAATTTATTCGGTGCAAACAAAGCAATATAAGCACAGATTAGGATCTGCACAGATAACCCTGAGTTAACGGTCACTACTCTTACTTTCGACCTGTGATGGGCTGTGGATCACTGAGGGTCCCTGTTAGTCAAGTGACCACCATCGGGATTTTTTAATGTACCAGGGGTCACTGCTTCAGGATGAAACTTGTGTACTGTCCCACATGGGAGAGTTCCTTGTCTCAGTGGAGTGAACGGAGCTATTGCCTGATTGACTGCTGCCTACCTAAAAAGCGCCAGGGAAGGTTGCCGCACCACCCCTAAACATCCACTCTGTGCATTGCACATCCACACTGTGCACTGTGCAGTCCCATTTTATCTAAGACACCCGTCCTATATACTTTTCAGTCTCCCCAGCGCAAAGAAAGCAATATAAGCACAGATTAGGAGCTGCACAGATAACCCTGAGTTAACGGTCACTACTCTTACTTTCGACCTGTGATGGGCTGTGGATCACTGAGGGTCCCTGTTAGTCAATTGACCACCATCGGGTTTTTTTAATGTATCAGGGGTCACTGCTTCAGGATGAAACTTGTGTACTTGTCCCACATGGGAGAGTTCCTTGTCTCAGTGGAGCAAACGGAGCTAGGGCCTGATTGACTGCTGCCTACCTTAAAAGCGCCAGGCAAGGCTGCTGCACCACCCCTAAACATCCACACTGTGCAGTGTGTAGCTTCCACGTTATGTCCACAGACTTCCCATTAACTCAATGTAACCGGTTTATAATGTCATGCCGTAACTATTATTTTATTTGTTTACTTTCTCTTTCAGGTTACTCTATCGGGTAGCTTATAGATAAAGTATTATAGAATGTGACTTTTCCTTTCCAGTGTTTCCTATAAAATTTCCATGTCAGTTTTTCCATGCTGCATGGTGGTTTTTCTCACTTTTTCCTGGAGGGTTTGGTGGTGGGGGGAGCCTTCTTGCTTTACTATCCTTATCCTTCAACATGTAGAGTTAGATCTTGTAGTCATAGTTTTCTCTAACAAGCAGCCCCGAAAGGACCATAAGGTCTGTTGCTGTTTGCTTTCCTGTGTAATCCTCCTCCTCCTCCTCCTCCTCCTCCCCCCTCTCTCTCTCTCTCTCTCTCTCTCTCTTACTGTCCTCGTTCCCCTGCTTTTCTTTCCCTCTCTTCTCCCATCCCTCCCCCTTCCCTTCTCTTCTCCCATCCCTTCCCCTTCCCTTCTTTTCTCCTATCGCTCCCCCTTCCCTTCTTTTCTCCTATCGCTCCCCCTTCCCTTCATTTCTCCTATCGCTCCCCCTTCCCTTCATTTCTCCTGTCGCTTCCCCTTCCCTTCTTTTCTCCCATCCCTCCCTCTTCTCTTCTCCTATCCCTCCCCCTTCCCTTCTTTTCTCCCATCTCTCCCTCTTCCCCTAATTTCCATCATCTTTCCATCCATCATTCCATTTCCCTCCCACCTTTTCTCGTACCTTTTGTTTTCCCTTCCCTTCCTCTTATCCATCATTTCCCTTCTCTCCATTTTCCCCCTTCCCCTCCTGCACCATCATTTTTTCCTTCCTCCCTCTTCTCCTTTTCTCTCCCTCTTCCCCTTCCCTCCTACGCCTTCACTCTTCCCTCCCTCTTCCGCCTTCATTCTTTTTCCTCCCTGCCCTCCTCCTCCTATTCTTCCCTCCCCCCAGGTCATCAGAGAAAGATTTGTGTTGGCATGATTGGTAGGAGGAGACGCAGTTGAGAGAGAGAGAGAGAGAGAGAGAGGGGGGGGTAAGAAGACCCACCCTCTCCCCTCCCCTCTTCCTTCCTCTCGTGCTCTTTTTAATTTCCTCTCATTTTCTTTCCCCCTACACCCCCGTCCATTCCGGGCCAATTTTCATCCTCCCCCCTCCCTTCCTCCTAAAATATCCCCTCTTTTCCCCTTCCTTTTGCTACCCCATTCTTTCTCTTTCTTTTCCTTTTTTTCATAGTTCCAGGGGCATACTCTTGGTAGTTTCCCCACTTTCTTACTTTTTTCCCCTTATTTTCTGTTTTCGATTGTATCTTACCTCATTCACCTATTTTTACTATTAACTCCTTTGCTCTACCCACGTCTCACCCATTTTCCTTTCCCTCATCTTCATTATACTTGTCTTTTCCTTTTCTTCTCACCACCCTTTCTCGTCTCCACCTCTTTCATCCAGTTTTTCATCTTTCTTTTTCCTATTTTTTTTCCACCATTACTTCTTTCCCCTCCTTTCATGTAATACTCTCCTTCCTCCTCCTCCTCCTCCTGCCCTTCTTCCCATCACAACGCTGGAATCTAATCTAATTTGGGACCAAGTTTAGCCGAATGAAAATATTGCTGGGGGTATCATAGGCTCCCTCCATTCTCCCTTCTTTCTCCCTTCCCTCCCCTCAGCTCTTCTCTCCCTCTCCTCCCCTGTCTTCCCCTCACGTCACTTTTCCTTCCCGATATCTTACAATCTCCCCTTCTGCCTCCCTCTCATTTTCTCCTGTTCTCCTCTCCATCCCGCCCTCCTCTTCTCCCTCCTCTTACCTGATCCTTCTTCTTCCTCCTCCCCCCTCCCTCCCCCCTCCTCCCCTTCATCCTTCCCTCCCTCCCTCAGCCTCTAGGACACTTATTCATCTCCCCCGTCCCCTGTACCCCTCTCTCGCCTTCCATATTCCCTCCTGTCCCCACTTTCCATTCCTCTGTCCCTCAACCCTTACCTCTCTCCTTCCCCCCGCTCTTCTTCTCCTCCCCACCTCCTTTTTCCCCTCCCCGCTCCATCCTACCCTTCCTCACTCCTTCCTTCCCCTCCCCACTCCCTCCTACGACTCCCCACTCCCTCCTACCACTCCCCACTCCATCCTACCTCTCCCCACTCCCCCTTTCCCCTCCCCACTCCCTCTTCATTCTTCTTTCCGATCTCTCTCTCTCTCTCTCTCTCTCTCTCTCTCTCTCTCTCTCTCTCTCTCTCTCTCTCTCACGTAAACCACATTTTTAGTGTTTGATTGAGGACAAGTGATATACAGATTATTAATTGATTTGTAAAGAACAGGTAAGTAGGTGGATGGGTAGGTAAAGGTAAGGTTTGTGGTTTGTAGGTAGGTAGGTATGTTGTAGGTAGGATGATTGTTTGGGAGGTAAGTTATGTGTAGTGGATAAGTTAAAATAAGGATGGTAGGTAGACAGGTGGGCTTGTAAGTAGGTATAGGAAAGGGAAGGTAGGTAGATAGGTAGTTTGGTAACGGTACAAGTTGAGTGGGTGATAGTTAAGATAAAGTATGTAGGTAAAGTTAATTGATAGGCATTGTGAAATTAAGCGTTAAAGAATTGGTTGGTAAAGGAAAAGTGGGTTGGTAGGTATACAGCGTAGGTAAGGATGATAAGCAGGTAAGATAAAGTAGGCAGATGGAGGTAAGGCTGTTATAGGTGGAGAAGTAAAGGTAAGGTTGATAGGTAGGAAGTTAATTACGTAGGTAGGATGGCAAATAGAGATAATGTGAAGTACTGACATGTAAAGAAAGGCAAAATAGATAGATAGGTAGGTAGACGGACAGGAAATATGAGATAGTTAAAAGTACGATAATCATATATAGGTAAGATACGATGATGTAGTTAAAGATAAGATAATATATAGGTAGGTAGGTAGACACAGGTATTATGAAGTAGTTAAAAGTAAGATAATAAGATAGATAGCTAAGTATGTAGGTAGACAGGCAGGTAAGATGAGGTAGTTAAAAGTAAGATAATAAGATAGATAGGTAGGTAGGTAGGTAGACAGGCAGATTGTTAAAGGTAAGATAATTAGATAGATAGCTAGGTAGATAGGTAAGATGAAGTAATTAAAGGTAAGATTGATTAATGTATGTATGCACGTAAGATGTTAAGCAGGTAGGTAAAGGCAAGGTAGGTAGGTAGGTCGGTAGGAAGGTAAAACAGTAAGTAGAGTGGATGGTAGCTAATTAGATGTAGCGAGCATAGCAGTATATATATATATATATACCTTTTTAATGGTATTGTGTAACGTTTTTGCCAAGACCTTTCTCAGAACTGGGAAACTAGTGAAAGTTGGAGATTTTATAAAAAGATAGAGGAGGTAGGAAGGAGAGAAAAAGTGAGAAAGAGATGGAGGAGGTAGGAAGGAGACAAAAACAGAGGAGAAGGGAGACTGGAGGGGAAGAGAGAAAAATGGAAGTGGAGGGAATGAAAAGGAAGAATGTGAAAGGGAGGAAGGAGAAGTGGGAAGAGATAGAAAAAGGGTAGAGAGGTGAATGGAAGTCGAGGAAAGGAATAGAGATTGTTGGGAAGGTAGATTAGACGGGAAGAACGCAAACTGAAAGAACGAGATTCCATGTAAAGAAAGTACAATAGGTTGGCAGAAAAGATGGAAAGAGGAGAGACGAGAGAAGGGACACAAAAGAGGGAGGAGAGTGTAGGAAGAAGAATGGTAAGTGGAAAGGAAGCAGCCTAGGTATATATATATATATATATATATATATATATATATATATATATATATATATATATATATATAATTGTGTGTGTGTGTATAATATACATTATATACGGCATGTGTATATTTAGGATTATATATGCATATGCATGTATATAATATGCATGTATATGTATATATATGCGTGTATATATGCATATACTGTATATATATATATATATATATATATATATATATATATATATATATATATATATATTAAATGTGAGTGAGAGACAGACAGGCAGACTATATATATATATATATATATATATATATATATATATATATATATATATATATATATATATATATATATTAGATGTGTGTGTGTGAGAGAGAGAGAGAGAGAGAGAGAGAGCTGAAATGGATGAGTATTTGATAAGACGAATGGAGAAGGGGAGAAAGAGACGGAGATATGAGATTAGAAGGGAGTGAAAAAAAAGGGTTGAAGTAAAAGTGAAAGAAGGGAAAGAAAGAAAAGAGAACAGAAAATATTGAGTAAAAAATGATGATAATTATGATGAGGATGAAGTTGATGTTGATGAGGAGGATGAAGGTGATGTTAATGAATGTGGAGGAGGGGGAGGGGGAGGAGGAGGAGGAAATGAAGAAAGGAACGTTGGAAGAGAAAAAGAAGGGAAAGAAAAGGAACAAGAGCATGAAGAGGAAAAGGAGAGGCTAAGAACGGATGGGTGGCGAATGAAGAGGCGGGATGGAAGAGAAAGAAGAAGGGTAGAGAATAAAAAGAGGGGAAAAAGGGAAACTGAGAGAGGAAGGAGAAAGGCTAGAAAGGAAAGTAGATAAAGAGGGGGAGGAAGGAGGGAATCAGAAGAGAAAGAATGAAGGGAAGAGGACACAGTGAAGAGAAGTAGGGTAGATGATGGGAAAATTTAGAGGTAAGGAGGATAGTGAAGGAGGTAGGAAGAGTAACGGAGGATGAGAGAAGGAATGAAAGAGGCAAGAGTACGAGCAAATGATCAGGATTAGGGGGAAATAGTGAGAGAGAGAAGGAGGGGGGGGATTGGAAGGGAGGGAAGGTGAGAGAAAGGAGAGTAGAAGAGAAAGAGAAGGGTTAGACAGAGGAGAGGAGAGAGGGAAGGGGAACAGGACGGAGAGAGGAAGGATTGGAGATGAAAGGGGGAGGGAAAGAGAAAGGAATGGAGAAAGAGAGGAAGGGAGGGTGGATTGGAGAGAGTGGGAGAGGTAGAAGAGATAGAATAATAATCACAGGGAGAGAGAGAAATAATGACAGGGCAGGAGGAGAGGGAAGAGAGGGGGATGGGAGGGAGTAATGAGGGAGGGTCAGCGAGAGGGTGGAGGGGTAGAGAAATACAGGGAAAAGAGAGAGAGAGAGAGAGAGAGAGAGAGAGAGAGAGAGAGAGAGAGAGAGAGAGAGGATGGGGGATGGGCATAGAAGTAAAAGGAAGGGGAAGGACAGTTCTTACTGACGAAAATATAGTGATGAGGAATAGTAGAGGGAAAGGGGAAAGGAAAGTTCGGTGAGGGTCAGAAGAGAGAGAAAGGAAGAGAGAAGAAAGGAAGGGAAAGGAGACATGAAGAAATTGTGTGCATATATTTTAGAATTTCGTGGAAGAAGGGAGGAAGGGAGAACCATTTTTCGAATTTAGTGAGACAGTAAGAGGGAGAGAGGGAGAGAAGAAGAGGGTAAATACCGGTATATATATATATATATATATATATATATATATATATATATATATATATATATATATATATATATATATATATATATATATATATATATATATATATATATATATATATATATATATATATATATATATATATATATATATATATATATATACCGGTATGTATGTATGTATATACGGGTATATGTATGTATGTATGTATACATATATGAGAGAGAGAGAGAGAGAGAGAGAGAGAGAGAGAGAGCGAGATTGAGGAAGACGCGATGTATAGGAAGACGAGAAAAAAATGAGGTTGAAATGGTAATCGTGGGGAGAAGGTGAGAATTTGGAAGAAAATTTAGTCTGACTTTTAAGATTATATGAAGGATGAGTAATTCATAAATCATAGAAAAAATGGAAAAGAAGAAAGAGGCGGAAAAGATGGTAGAAATATATGGATAGATGATTTAGTAAATATGGAATAGCAGTCGAGAGAGAGAAAGAGAATGCAGAACAGAGAAAGAAGACAAGTAGAGAGAAGGGTAATAAGTGGTGAGAGAAAAGTAAAAGAAGGAATAGCGATAGAAGAGAGAGAGAGGGAAAATAATGTAACCAAAAAAACATTATATTATTAGGCACACTGGACCACTGCCACAAAAACACATACCGCTGCATTTAGCCGGAATAAGGGCTAGTTCGTATTTTTTTGTCATTTTTTTTTTTCTCTCTCTCTCTGCTGCCCTTCATCATCTCTATCTCGGCCACCATTTTTCATTTTCCTCGCTTCGTGTAATTCACTGTTATTACTGCCTCCTACACTTCATACCTCATCTCTCCTTCATTACACTTCATCTTTCCTTCTTCATGCTTCATCTTTCTTCATACTTCATCTTTTCTTCCTCTCTTGTCTTCGTATTTATTTTAAATTTTCTTCTTCATTGTTGGCTTATTCTTCCCTCTGTTTTTCTCAGCTCATTTTTCTTCTCTCTCATCTTGTCTCGTCTTCCTCACATCTTTTTTCTTGTATTTTTCTCTTTGCTGAACATCCTTTGTCTTAGTATTCTTGCCTTTTTCTTCCTTCTTTCCTCCTCTGTTTTCTCATTTCTTTCCAACCCTCTTACTCATTTATGCCTCCTTATTCTCTTCTCTCGTCGTCATCATCGTCATCATCATCATCATCATCATCATCATCAGCTGTGCAGATTCAGTGCTGGCCAAAGACTCTCTTCCAGCTTTCTTCACTCCAGCCTATATATTTGTAAGCCTGTTCCACCACCACCACCACTACCACCACCACCATCATCATCATCATCATCATCATCATCATCATCATTATCATCATCATCACCTAGCGTTGAACAAGGGCCCTGGTGCCAACATTCTCCACTCTGACCTATTGATTTGTTATCCTATTTCATCCGAGTGCACGCAATTTGCATATTTCATCACTCCATCTTGTTCTCCGCCTACCTCATCATCCCACTCCGTCTCTGAGTTGCCACTTAGCTCTTCATCACTTAATATAATGCCTGGTTGCTCTTCTCCTTTAAGTGTTGTTATATATGGCTTAGTATTACCGTCTTGGTGTGGTCATCTAATAGCTAGCATTATTTCCTGTTTGTAATGCCTATTTATATATTTGTATATATCTATAATAGAATGACAGATAGATTGATAGATGCATGTAGGTAAATTAGTTCTTTCGCTGCAAGAGGTCTTCCTTAAACTCATTAGACACATCTAGCGATACCAAGAGCATAAAATATGTCATCACTCAGAAGGGGTTACCATTTCTAACGCATACTAATAATTATTGTGGAGGTAGCAAGAATTACATGAACTAGATAAAATAAAAATAAACTTTAGCACGTAACGGATTAATGATCTGCGGAGACAAAATTAGGTGTTGTGTTGGTGCTACGTTTTTATTAGTTCCAAAGATTATTTGTTTTTAATTATTCATTGACAGAGCACCAGGAAGTTTTTTTTTTTTTTTTTTTTTTTTTTATGTGTCCGACTCTGGGCATAGGCTTTCACAGCCTTCTATCAAGGCCCAGCAGTCCTCCTACATACCATACACCTCTACATGTCACCGCTTCGGCGCTAACACCCACCGTCCATATTGAATACATGCTAGGGCTGTCTCATGCAGGACTGGTGTATTGGTATTAGCGGGGGTATTTTTACGACATGTCGGCGGGTCTACTGGTAGATCAGTAAAGCCTGATTTAATGAAATTCAAATCCTTAAACTGTTCCCTGCCCCAGCCGGGATTCGAACAAGTAAACTCCATTAGCCTGTACAGTGATTAATTATTGAACGGTCGAATGTTGAGTTGTAATTTACTGGGTTCGCTAGGTTGCAAAACTGTTATCATTTCCAATTAGGGCTGTGATGATGATGGTGGTGGTGGTGTACTTTACGTCCTCTTACTATCATCTATTATTGTGCATGATGATGATGATGCTACATGACCACATCCGTGTGGAAATTAAGTTCTGGATGATGATGATAATGATAATGATGATGAAAATAAAGAATTAGAACCTCACTCCATCTCATGGTGGGAATTAGGTGTGGGTTTGTGATGATGGTGATGGTGATGATAAGAGAGTGGAAAGAAAAAAGATGAGACATAAAGAGAAGGAGGGTGAGGAAGAAGGAAGAAAACCGGAAAATAGAGAATGAAGGAGCTAACTTAAGTATTTTTTGTCTGGACGTTGACTTTGCAGTTCTGTTTTTCGTAGGGCGCGTCCACACGTGCCCTCGAACATATGTTGACAACACAGCTGGCAACATGTTTTTGTACATGCTTACAGCAGGATTTGGACAGATGTTTGCAAACAAGTTTCAGTGCAGCTTCGAACACTGGCAGCAGAGGTGATGGGATAAGCGTGTCCATACCAGGCAGCTGAGACTTCATCCTGAATTTGCCAACATGATCTGGACGCTGCTGTTCCCAACATGTTTGCAACGTGTTCGTTACTGTTTTGCTTACATGTTGCCAACTCTTGTCTGAGCACACGTGTGGACGCGCACTTACGTTTTACTTCTTTGTCCACATCGTTTGCCTAACATCAGGAAGATATGAGGGATGACATTGGCATAGAAAAAAGAAAGACCTCCAGGCATTTTGGTCCCCCCCCCCCTCTCTCTCTCTCTCTCTCTCTCTCTGTTTCCTGCTGTCTCCAGACGATATTATTCAACTTAGGAACCCTCTTGTAGTGAGTGTGTTAATGAAAGTAATATTTAATCCTTCAGGCTCAAAGTACTTCTCATGAGGTAGTCAAAATATAATCTTTAAAACGCCGTGGTAAAATATAGGATAAATTCGAGGTAAGAAAAATAAATCAGTCTCGCTTTCCACCCTTCTCCTGAACTACCCGGTACCTTGCCTTCTTCTCAAAACAGCTACCAGCTCAGGTGGCCTTTTTTTTTTTTTTTTTTAATACTGTCCTGCTTTGTCTTTTGTCTACTTTTTTCTTTTTTTTACTAGTTCGCTTCGTTCTGTCTTCATTTTTTTTTTTTTTTTTTTTTCCCCCATCAGGTCGCTTTACCATCTATCTACTTCTTCCTTTTCCTAGCAGGCCAGTTTGTCCTCTGTCTGCTTCTTGTTTTTCCTATCACCCCACCTTGTCCTCCGCCAGCCCTTCTTTTTTGTACCAGCCCACTTTTTCTACCTTTTTCCCCCGTCCAGTCCAACCAAGCAGTGATGGAAGAGTACCGGTATACGCAGCCACCTCCCTCTCACGCAGGGTAAATGTAACACACTTAGTCCTTTGGTCTTGATCGTCAGCTCCTCCTCCTCCTGGCATCACCTCACCCCTTGTTCTCGGCCTGCTCCTCCTCTTCCTGTTATCATCCTGCATTGGCCTCTGTCTGCGTCTCCGTTCCAGATTGTCCTTGGTCTCTCTCTCCTCCTTTCTTCCCACATTGTTCTTGATCTACATCTGACTCTTCCCACATTGTCCTCCTCCTCCTCTTCCTTTGTCCTCGGTCTGCTTCGTCCTGAATTGTCATCTCTCTCTCTCTCTCTCTCTCTCTCTCTCTCTCTCTCCCCCCCCTTTCTTCCCACATTGTCCTCGGTCTGCCTCTCTTCCTCCTCCTCTTCCTATCATTGCACATTGTCCTCGGTCTTCCTCTGCTCTTTACATCAGCCCACCTCTTATCCTCGGTCATCCTCTCCCTCCCCCACCGGTCCACCGAGCCATGGTGAGAGTTGCCAGTCAGCTCTGCCATGTTCAATTTAATCTCTGAAGCTCGATGAGGTAATTTTTATTTTATTAATGCCTTCAGACGATTTGGTTTAGCTTTAGGAAGAACATGTGTAGTGGCGGAGTCAGAAGCAGTCTCCATTCACCACTTTGCAACTTTTTCACATCTTTTCCTAAGCTAAATAAAATCATCTTTGGGAAGTAAGAATTATAGACAGATACGTCACTGAATTTATAGGAGTCAAATACTGCATTGGCACGTATTGTCGTTGCTTTGGGGGCTTTCATAACATTCACTCTTCATCGGTATGTTGTGCTTATTATGCCTTAACATCCTGGTGTGTGTCTGCTGCGAACCGTGTTGATAAGTAAAATAAAAAAATCGCTTAAGAGAAAGTGCAGCGAAGCCTCCTGTACCAGCATGAATACGGCCCTTCGTCCTTTGTCCTTAGTCAACCTCTCCTATTCCTTCCCCCATCCACACTTTCCTCGGTCTGCCTCTCCTCCTGCCACCACTGTTTCACCGGGCTGGAGTGAAAGAGTAGCCAGCCACCTCTGCTCTGTGCTGTTTAAAGGGAACCCACTTGTCTCTGTTGCCGGTCTGCCTCTCCCCTTGCCTCCATCAACCTGCAGTGCCCTCAGTCTACCTCTCCTTCTCCTTCCCTCATCGCCCTCGGTCTACCGTTCCTCCTCCTTCACACATTGCCCTCGGTCCACCTCTTCACCTCCATCTCCCCTCATTCCCTCGGTCTACCTTTCCTTCTTCCCTCGGGCTGCCTCTCCTCCTCCTTCCCACACCGCCCTCGATCTACCGCTCCTCCCCCTTACCTCATTGTCCCCGGTCTACCTCTACTCCTTCCATCAGTTCACTTTATTCCTGAACGATCTCCATTTTGATGACATTATACCCACGTATTGCTTATGGTAATTTTAATCATTGTCAAAGTACAGGAGTTTGGGGTCGACATCGATGCTTTGTGAACCGAAAATGTTGTATCTTCAAAACACAGACTGTTTCAGTATATGAGTTTAGTTTGCAGCAGTTTTAAGCATCCACGGTACTGAAATTTAAACAGTGTATAATTTTCCCTCTCCTGATACCGCCAATTCTCCTTCCATCACTTAACATTGTCCTTGGTATGCTCCTTTTATCATCATCCCACCTGGTTGTTTGTCTGCCTCTTCCGTCGCCATCCTTCTTAATTCTTGGTTCGTGTCTTCCATCAATAGTCCGCCAAGTCCCTGGTCTACCTCTTCGTCCGTCAGTCCACCTCGTCCCCGATCTACTTCTTCCATCCCCACTCATAAGTCCACCTCTCCTTCTTCCATTTTCAGCCCACTGTCTCCTTGCGCGGCTTCAGTTAGTCCATTTTGTCATTGGTCTGCCCTTCCTTCAGCCTCGTCCATTTTGAAACAGTTATGAAGCAGCATTTCTTTCCATAAATTAGCTTGTTCCTAAGTCTACCCCTTAAGCCTTACATCCAGTCACCATTTACCATTTTTTTTTACACTGTAGCACAAAGCAGTTTATTCAGCTATCTTGCACAACTGTATTAGTGAAGAGAAAGAAGTTACACCGAAAAGTCTCTCTGTACCTTAATCATCGGGTAGTAGAAAAGGTAGGAAGTAAGTCATCGGATTGAAGGGGTTCAGTCTACCTGTCCTTCCTCTACCATCTGTCCACTTCGTCCTCGATTCACCTCTCGATCCACCCCCATCCCCAGTCAAAGAGAGGCCCTCAGCTCCACCCTAGTGTATAGTTTAAAGGGAACCCACTCCACCACTGACAGTCTTTCTCTACCCGCTGCTGTGGTGGGTGGAGAGATTACCTTCAATGAGAGAGAGAGAGAGAGAGAGAGAGAGTTTTTACTTTGATGTTTTCCATTAAAATCCATCCATTCATGTTCGTATTTTCATGACACACTGAATTAGCTTTTGTGAGTGTGTGTGTGTGTGTGTGTGTGTGTGTGTGTGTGTGTGTGTGTGTGTGTGTGTGTGTGTGTGAAGTATTAGTGATTGATATGTAATTATGTATTTTTATTGTCTGTATTTTTATTTATTATTCTGCGTGTATCTACTTACCGGTGTCTGTTTATCTATCAGTCTATCATTTCTTTGCCTAATTCTGTCTGTCTGTCTGTCTGTCTCTCTCTCTCTCTCTCTCTCTCGTTTTTGCCAGGCCAGTGAGTGAATTTGTGCTAAAAACATGACTTATTTTCAGCTCTTTTTATTTGCACAAGGACTTTTCTCGCTACTTTCCCATTTTTCAGGCTTTTTTTCCTCATGTCAAATTACCCCCCCCCCCCCCTGCTAATTCGAGGCGCCAGTGTCGAAGTCTTGAATAATGAATGAGACGGAGATGTGGCTCATTCTCACTGCAACGAGTTCTGCTTTTGTGTGTGTGGTTTTTCATTTTTTTCTTTTTTTCCGTTTCATTTTATCTACTCATGTTTTTCGTGTTTTCGTCCTGTTTGTTTTTGAGTTTTCCATGTACTGGATCCCCTCTCTCTTTCTCTCTCTCTTTCTCTCACTGTAATGAATGGATTGACTGATGAATAGTCGGATGAATGAATAAATGGATGGACCACGGAGGGACCGATATATTGTTGAATGACACGATGAACAGAGAGATGGATAAATGAAGTGAAAGAGTGGATGGATAGCTGGTTGGATGAACTGCTGGATGGTTGGACTGACTGATTAATGGATGTCGCTAGTCCTACCACACTCCTGTTTTTCCTCTGTCCATAACTCCAGGTCTCCATAGTGCAATATCAGTGTCCATTTCATCTATGTTGTTTGTAGGAATTACGTCCAGATCACTTAAGCCTACCTAACCCAGCTTTGTATAATTTAACCTAACGTAACCCAACCTAACCTAACTTAATATAACCTAACCTGGCCTAATCTAACTTAACTGATTTACTCGTATCCAAATTATTCTCTTCTCCCTTTCGGTCGTTTTCATTTTTTTTCAACTGCCCTTTTTTGTACTTTTCCTAATTCTGTCTGTCTGTCTGTGTGTGTGTCTCTCTCTCTCTCTCTCTCTCTCTCTCTCTCTCCGGAAAAAAAAAAAAAAAACCCTGGGTACAGTTGCTTTTGACAACTGAATTAGACCACTCTTAATTAAGTTGATTCTTTCACACGACACTTTTTCGAGTGACTTATTTTTTTTTCCCACTTGCTGATTGTTTCATTGTCACTGGCACTTTTTTTCCTGGCACTTTCGTTATCATTGACCTTCATTTTCGTGGCCACTGGTACGGTACTTTCGTCGGCAATATGTATGTTTTTCACAGGATACTTATTTCGCTGTCACACTTTTTCACTTGCAGTTTTACACCTGGACATTTTTTTTTTCTTTTTGACCTTGGCACTGTTTTTGACTGGTAATGTTTGTTTTGTATTATAAATTTCTCTTTATTTCTCCACTTGTCCCTTTTTTGTATTTGCGTTTCGCTTTTTTTTTTTTTTTTTTTTTTTTTTTTTTTATACACTGTTTCGGCCACCTGTCAGTCTCGCTTTCTTTCTCACTTTGGCTCTGTTTTTATCGGTACTATTTCCCACTGACATTGTATTATTCAGTCACGGTCTCTCTTTTCACTGGCGGTTTTTTTTTTTTTTTTTTTTTTTTTTTTTTTTTTTTTAATACCTTGGGTTTTTATCTTTCAGTTTTTTTTTTTTTTTTTTTTTTTTTTTTTTTTTTTTACACGCAGGTGTGTTAGTTTATCCACTTGTGCAGTCTATTTTTATTCCCCCCCCCCTTTTTTTTCTTCCCTGATTTTTCATCGTGGCTCTTCCTCTTTCATTGGTTTTTGTTTTTCGCTGGGATGGTACCGTAGGTTTTCCCCTTTGACAGTATTTTCACGGGAACAATCTCTCTCTCTCTCTCTCTCTCTCTCTCTCTCTCTCTCTCGTGCGGGTCGTGTTGTTATTTATTTATTTTTTTCTTTGTGACATTCTCTATTATTCACTGGCATCGTTCGCCTTGCTTTCCCTTTTTCGTTTAGTCTATTTTTAAGTGGTTTATTATTCATTGATCTTCTCACGGCTTTATTATTTACCGGCATCTTTCACTCAGGTTACACTTCCCCCCGGCATGGTAGTTGATATTGCATTGCTGCTGCTTTTGCATTATTGTCTTTGGCACTGTTGAGAAGCTGTCTCTTTACTGGTATCAAAGCATTTTCCACTGACATTTTGACCCTTGATAGTGTCATTATTTTTCACTTGTAAGACAACGATCCCATTACTGTAAGTAGGTTTGTGAAAAAGCCGAATAAAATCGTCTGGTGAGGCAAAAATTAAAAATGCAAATAAAAACTCATGCCATTACTACGTGGCGCCCGTTAAAGCTGAATAAAGTCCTTCGGTGAAATGAATAATGATATATTGAAAATCACTTCATAACCACGTTTGGCTGTATAAAAACTGAATAAAATCGTCTGGTGCATGAAAATAA
This sequence comes from Coenobita brevimanus, assembly GCF_032717465.1. Taxonomy (NCBI): domain Eukaryota; kingdom Metazoa; phylum Arthropoda; class Malacostraca; order Decapoda; family Coenobitidae; genus Coenobita; species Coenobita brevimanus. The sequence goes on from NC_137018.1 coordinate 40,926,762, forward strand.
GAACCGAAGCCGTATAAAGCTGAATGAAATCATGTGGAAACAACATTAAGTGTAAAATCTAAGATGAATAAAGTCGTGAAGTGGAAGCAAGAATGAAGGTAAATGTCTTAAAGCTAAACGATATTGTCCAACGAAAGTGAGAAAAAAGAAAAAAAGAAAAGCAAAAAGCCATGAGTGAAGACGTTAATTGGGATGGCAGTCAATAAAAGTTCGGTAGGATGAAGCGCTTGAATGACTGAAGACTTTGTGATTAAAAAGCACGCAATTATAAGTTACTGAATTCCTCCTTTCCAGCCTCTGCTCTCAAATGTACAGAATGTTGGAGGAGTGTGTGTGTGTAGGAGGTGTGGGCGTGCGAGATATTGTGTGGAATGTTGCTGTTCGTGGCGTGGCAGTGTGTTTGCACGGTAGTGTTAAATGTGGCAGTGTGTGTGGCAGTTTTTGGTGTATCGTGGAGTGTGGTAGTGTGAAGTGTGACAGTTTGTGATATGGTATGTGAAGTATAGTACGGTAGTTTGCAGTGTGGGATGTGAAGTGTGGCGGTTTGTGTGATGTGATAGTGTGAATTATAGTAGTTTGTGAGGTGTGAGTGTTGTGTGGCGGTGCTGTGAAGTGTGGATTGGATGAAGGCAGTGTGAGGTTTGTTGAGTGTGACAGTGTTGTGTGGTGGAGTGCTGTGAAGTGTGGGGTGGGTGAGGGCAGTGTGAGCTTTGTGCGTGTTGTTTCGTTGTGAAGTTGCCGTGATGTGGTAGTGTGAGTATGTGTGTGAAGTGAGGCAGTGTCAAGTGTGCTTGCGTTGTGACTGAAGTGTAGCAGTGTTGTGTGTGTGTGTGTGTGTGTGTGTGTGTGTGTGTGTGTGTGTGTGTGTGTGTGTGTGTGTGTGTGTGTGTGTGTGTGTGTGTGTGTGTGTGTGCCCTGTATCATGATTATAGATTCAGCATTACAGGAAAATAATGTCTTCTACTTCACACTAGCCTTTTTAATGCTGTGGAAAATTTGATATATCCAGTGTTCTCTTGCCATCCTAATTAACACGTTTCTGACATTTTTGACAGTGGTTCTTAATTAAAAGTGAACATTTTTGTGCTCCTCAGTGTAGCCTTGTTTTAACTGATGTAAATTGATACCGGCACCTTTTTACGATGCGTGGAGTTTTTATTGTATTTTTTTCTGTGTGGTGTATTTTGTCCTTGTAATTATTCTGATTTGCATTTAGTTATTCTGCAGTGGCGAGAGGGACTTTGGGTCTGGGTGCGATGTGAGAGGATTTTCAGCGTTATTATTACAGTGGATCCGCTTGAGTGAATTCCGGGATTAGGTGTTTAATTACAGATAAATAGATATAAGGACCAGTATAATGTAAGTCGATTGATATGTGGATGGTTAAGTAGATATCTTAAAAAGGCTATGTACATTTCCTTTCCTTTACCCTCGTCAGTAAGCATGCTGTATGAGAGAGAGAGAGAGAGAGAGAGAGAGTTTACTGGCAGATTGACTTTTTGATGGGTAGGTATAAAACAAAAACTTAACAGAAATATAAAATAGATATAAACAGGTTGACAGACAGACAGACTGGCACCTACACATTCACTTCATCTCACATTCATTTATCAGCCAGTCAGCCAGAAATTGAAACACCCAGATGCGAAAACACTCCCAATTTATTTTTCCTCTATAAATTCTTGGTCGCATACAGTATATTAATTTCAGAATATTTTTAACATTATCCAGCCAACTACCTCATTTGCATAAGCCTGCATGTGATACGAAATATATATATGCGTATGCCGTATGTGGACTTTAGTTTCGCAAGTGATAGGAATGCGTTCGTGAATTATATATATATATATATATATATATACCATAGATGCCTTAAATGTTTGTATATGTGTGCTGTGTAAATGAGAGAGAGAGAGAGAGAGAGAGAGAGAGAGAGAGAGAGAGAGAGAGAGAGAGAGAGAGAGAGAGAGAGAGTGTTATTGACGGGAGAGGCAAGAGGATGATGAAAAGGGGAAGGAGGGCAGGAAGGAAGAGAAGGATGATTGAGTGTCGAATATAAATCAAGATAAAAAGAAGATGAATGGAATGATAAGAGAGAGGGAAGAAGAGGCTGAAGGAGGGAAGGAAAGGGAAGTTGATTAATTCTGAAAGACTGGAGGAAAAAGAATGGGAGAGAGAGAGAGAGAGAGAGAGAGAGAGAGAAATTCCTGGATATTACGATATTGTAGAAGAGGAAGGGGGAAGAGATAAAAGTGTGATGGAGAGAGGGAAGGAGAGAGAGGTGATATTACTCCATGTGTGTGTATATCTTTCTCTTTGCCCCTGTATGCACGTAGGTCGTATACTAGTGTGCGTATGTAAGAGTGCATGGATGCGTGCTTAATATGTCATGATGTAGGTGTATGTGTGTGTATTGTGATTGTATATGTAACCTATCATACGTTTTGTATGTATCGTACAGCACCGGTATTGTTGTGTGTGTGTGTGTGTATGTGTGTGTGTGTGTATACTGGCTCAGGCGTATGTGAAATTTGTGTATGTGTACCGATATTTTTAGGTATGTTTTATATATATATATGCAAAGTACTGTACATACGCAATTCTGTGGTATATATATCTTGGTGCCTCGTGAGTGTGTATTGTGTCAGCATCAGATGAATAATGGTGTGGCATGGCAGGGCTCCAGTATGTTGACCTATGTATTATGTATGACTCTCTCCCGGGCTGTGGTGGTGCTGCTGCTGATGATGTTTATTCTCCATTTCTTTTTGCTCTCCTCCTTACCCAGTGTTTCTCCTACGTAGTTTATGGTCAGCAGTCCATCCCATATCTTTTCGAAACCATCAGAGCCTCTTGCATTATTGATACACCTTTGGACAGTGATGCCGTTTGTTGTAATTTCGCTGACTAGTGTTAAGGGAATATTGACCTTCGATGTGCACCTGCTGCCAGTGGTTCTGTGTCCCACGCGTGTCGAAATGATCGTTGATTGCGAGTGTAAAGTGTACATTCAGGGGCAGTAATTCACTTACAATTGTTCCGAAACCGTATCGGAACTTGGTGAGGGTCATGCGAAACTAATCAGGAATAATCAGCTGGTTGCAGTTTTGTTTCATTACTTGTAAACCCCAGAAGCGTAAAGGATTTCAAACCGTGGCAGTAGATAATTGTGTTAGTTGTTCTTTTCCGCCTCCCCCCCCCTCTCTCTCTCTCGTTACATAGATATATAAAATTACACTCCATAGTAGTTAGTAGTGACGCTGAGTGTAATTATCTTTCCCAGTATATCGAATTTATGGACCTTCTTTTGGATAAGGTCTGGCGATTTTTATTATGTTCAGTGGCAGAAGCTTTTATTCTTTATGGAAATCTCACTCCGCCAAAAGTTTAACCCACTTAGCCCAAAGCCGTCTTTTTCAGTGTATTGAAATTAATATTGATTTTTTACAGTAACTCTTGGGAAGACAGCTAATATTGGTGGGTTAGTGGTGGCTGTTTCTGATCACTCCAGTTCGAATATCTTAAGTTGAATTTGGTCGTCTGGAAGTAGTATAAAAAGAAAAGAAAAGAAAAGAAAAGAAAAGACGTCATGGTAGGAGAGGGACAAAAGGTGGAAATATTGTGTCCCTGTAGCGGTATGAATGTCTAAAAATACCCCTGGTAGCCTTATTGCCTTAGTTGTATACAGCATAATGGCAAGCTTTGAAAATAAATATGCTAATTGCTGGTAGTTGTGTGCGTAAATTATACATGTGTGTGGGTGTGTCTCCGTCTGCAACAAACGCTAACGCACTCTCTCCTTCAACAGGTATGTCCAGCCGGGTTTGGGGGCACTGACAGGTGTGGAGGCGGAGACACTTGTGGGTCGCTGACAGGACAGGTGAGAAACAGTTATGACAGTGGATGTGGTGACAGGTTTGGCATGGGACAGTGGCAAAGGTAAGTGCAGCAGGGTTGGGAGTGAAGGTAAGGTTCGTGTGCAACTTGTGGAGGCAGCTGTAGAGGCAATAGTACGTGTAGAAGGAAAGGCAGAACAGGTGTGTAACAGATGTGTAGGCGGAGGTGGTAACAGGTACAGTAGGTTTAGAGACCGAAGCAGATGTAGCTGTTGGGGGGGGGGAAGGTTTGTAACAGGTGTGGAGAGCAGGGCAAATGTGTAGCAGGTTTTGCACGTGTGGATGTGGTTAGGGGTGTGTTGCAGGTGTAGACGGAGGCAGGTGCAACATGCTGAGACCAGGACATGTGTAGCAGATGTAGAAACAGAGGCAGGTGTAACAGTTGTGGGAGAGGACAGGTGTGGAGTGGACTGTATATACTGGCACCTAGGTCGAGGAGGAGGTTGGTGAGTTGGTTTAAATTGGATTTCCTTGTATTTATTTTCTGGGCTTGAAAGGAATGGTGGTGGGCGATAGTGAGAGAAGAAAAGAACAGAGAGAAGGGAGGAGGGGAGAGGGGAGGAGAGGAAAGTAAGTAGGAAATGAGGTAGGTAGAGAGAGAGAGTAAAAAAAAGGAGGCATGGGTGGCAGGGAGGGGAAGTGTATATAAACAGATAAATAGAGAGTGATCCTGGCGAAGCGTAAGAGGCAAGTAGATAAGGATGAAACTGGACGGGCAGGCAGGCATGGGGGAGGGATGGAGTGATGGAAGGCAGGCGAGGAAAGAATGTTTGAAAAAGAGGGATGGAAAATAAAAAACGAAAAATGCGAGATATAGATAGGCAAGAAGGTAGGAGGACAAATACGAAAGAAAGGATATATGCAGGAAAGGGGGACTGCAGGTAGGGAAGGAGGTATAGTATATTGAAAGTGAAGAGGCCAGTCAGTAGGTAAGCAAGAAGGTGGGTAGGCCGAGAGGAAGATAGGCAAGCAGGGTTGGAGATTAAAGATGGTAGCCAGGCAGGGCGGTAGGTAAGGAAGGATAGAGGGAGGTTGATTGAAAAGGAGAGAGGCAGGAAGAAGGGAGGGGGATTGAAAGTCGGTTGGCTGGCAGGGAGGTTGGTAGGGGCAGACAGGAAAAAAAGGTGGTAAATTAAAAACGAGGTGAGGGGGAGGTAAGTAGGAGAGGTGGGTAGGGAAAAAAAAAAAAAGAGGAAGTAAATTAAACGGGAGGTAGGAAGGGAGGCAGGTATGAAAGAAAGAGGGAAGATAAAGTAAAAGAGAGGTGGATAGGGAATGGGTCAGTCAAGGGGAAAAAAGAAGATAAGTTAAAAGGGAGAGAGGTAGAGAGCTGGGCAGGCAAGCAAGAAGGGAGGGAGATTGAAAGTTGGCAGGCATGCAGGGAGGCAGGGTGTGGGAGGTGGAAAGCAGGGAAGCAGAGGGAGAGCTGGCAAGAGCAGGGATAAAAGCAGCTTGGGGCGTGGGGGGAAGGGGGAGGATGAAGACGGAGATGGAAGGAAGAAGAAAAGAGGTAGGGGCGGAGGTGAGGAAAGGAGAAGAGGGAAAAGGGGAAATAAGGATTGAGGAAACGGGGAGATGTTAGAAAGGAGGAAAGGAAGAAGAGAGAAGGGGAGAGGAGGAGGGGCGAGGGACAAAAAGAGAAAGGAAGGGAGAAGAGGGAAAAAAGAATTTAAGAAGAAGCGGGGAGATATTAGAAAAGAAAAAAGGAAGGAGTAAGTTGAGGGATGTATATGGAGAGAGAGAGAGAGAGAGAGAGAGAGAGAGAGAGAGAGAGAGAGAGAGAGAGAGAGAGAGGTAAAAGCAGCTTGGAGGCGTGGGAGGAAGGAGGGAGAGAGAAAAAAGAGGGAGAAGAGGACTGGAGAGAAGCGTGTAGAGAAGATGAAGAGATGGAGGGAAAAGGAGGAAGGGGAAGAGGTAACAAGGATGAGGGGAGGGAAAAATAACAGAGAGGATGGAAGGAGAGAGGGAAAAAGGGATAGAAGGGACAGAGAGATGAGGCAGAAATAAATGAAAGGAGGAAGAGAGAATGACGAAGAAGGGAGAGGCTGAGAGTAAAGGGGGAGGTGACCAAGAATATGGGGACAGAGAAAGAGGGTGAGAGACGGTGGGAAGTCTAAGATAGGGAATAAGAAGGAAATTGGGTAGAGATAAGAGAGACAGAAGAAAGGAAAGATGGTAGGAGGGGGAAGAGAGGAGGAGGAGGAGGAGAAGGAGGAGGAGGAGGAAAACACTAAGGAGAATTGGAAGGGGACGGAAGAAGTGGGACTATGATACCAGATAGGGGAGAGGAAGAAAGGAGGAGAGAGGAGATGATAGGGAAAGAAGGGAAGTTGAAGGCTGAGGAGAAGTAAGGAAAGAGAAAAGTGGAAGAGTGGATGAAGAAAGAGGGAGAAAATGATGAGGAAAGAAAAGAATATAAAGGAAGGTAGGGAGAATGATGAGGAAAGAAAGTAATCTAAAGGTAGAGGTTGAAATTGATGAGGAAAGAAGCAAAGAGGAAGAGAGAGAGAGAGAGAAGGAATGAATAGAGCTTGGAGGCGTGGGGGAAGGGGATGGAAAGGATGAATAGGAATAAAGGGGGCGGAAAAATGAGAAGATGAAAGAAAAAATGGGAGAGGTGGACAGATAATTTTATGGTAAGGGAAGGGAAAAAGTAATAAGGGAAAGCTGAGATGAGGAAATGGAGAAGGGAGATGGAAGAGGGAGGAGTGAATGAGGGAGAGGGAGACAAGGTGAAGGAATATGAAGGGATGAGGAAGAGTGGCGATGGAAAATAAAACGGAAATTGGATATTGATAGGAGAGATGGAAAGATGTAAAGCTGGGAGGAGGACAAGGGAGAAAGAGGAGGAAAAAGGTTGATGAAGATATTAACCGTTAAGCCTGACGACATATTTATTTATTTCGTGCCACCGTCAGCTTGATTTATTCAGATGGGGAGAGACTGCTTAACTGGAAGGGTTATGATCATTTTCTTCTAACCTGGCCTAAAATTGTGACTCTTATTCCTAAATGCTGAGTTGTAACGATAGAATAATGATAGATGAATGTTAGAATATGGTCGTATCTATCATTTATAAAGGCTCCAACATGCTTATATGCTTTTGCCTTGGTCACATAATGGCGGCTTTCCACGCTGCTCGATCTCCGGCAGCCTCCCTATTAAGTCCCATATCCCTGACGTCACACTACTCTTATAACCTCGTCCCAGGTCTTATGACAAAATGAGAGTCGTAGTATTGTATTCTGCCATTGACTTACGTGAAATAATCTGCCAAAGAACGAGTCTGGGCCAAGTCATAGTAAAGGGAGTATAGTTATAGCCGTCGTTAAGTAAAGGGAGTATAGTTATAGCCGTCGTTAAGTAAAGGGAGTATAGTTATAGCCGTCGTTAAGTAAAGAGAGTATAGTTATAGCCGTCGTTAAGTAAAGGGAGTATAGTTATAGCCGTCGTTAAGTAAAGGGAGTATAGTTATAGCCGTCGTTAAGTAAAGGGAGTATAGTTATAGCCGTCGTTAAGTAAAGAGAGTATAGTTATAGTCGTCGTTAGGTAATGGAAGTATAGTTATAGCCGTCGCTAACCCCTTCATTACAAGAAGTTTGCCCTAAGCTGAATGTAGTTGTCAGGAGGAAGCAAAAGTAAGCTAATAATATACCTCATTACATTGAAGACGTTAACAGTAGCTAGGAAGGAGTAAAGGAAGCAGGGGTGAAAGTAGATAATTGTGAAGTAAGAAGAAAACTGGGTGGATAGAGGAATGTGAGGGTGAATAATGAGGTACAGGAGAGAACAAAGAGAATTTCAATATTGATGGTTTAAGAGGAAAGAGGATGAAGGAGATGAGCGAGAGTACACTAAAGGGGGGAAAAAAAAGCTAAAGATGGAGGAAGGGGAGAGAGAAGGAAAGGAATTGGAAGGAGATGAGGTTACAGACCGAGGAGAACGAGGAAGATGAAGGTGAGGAAATGAGAGAGGAACGGTTAAGAGGAATATGGTAAAAGATAAAAATAGGAACGAGAAGGAGAGAGAAACAAGAGGAAGATGGAGGGGTAGAGGAACAAGAGAGAGAGAGAGAGAGAGAGAGAACGTAAATACGGAAGGAGGAAGCAGAGGAGAAAAAAGAAAGATCAAGGTGAAGGTGGAAAGAAAAAGGAGAGAGAGAGATTAAATACGGAAGCAGGAAGCAGGGGAGGAAAAGGGAACATTAAGGTGAAGGTGGAAGGAAAAAGATAATGGAAAGGAGGGAGGGAAATGAGGGAAAATAAAGAATGTGGAAGGAGGCAGGCGAAGAAACAGGAAGATTGAAGGGAAGAGGAAGTAAAGAAAAGGAAGGAAGCTGGAGGTGTGGGAGGAAGGGAAACGGAGGAGGAATACAAGGGTAAAGGCTAAGGAAGAAGGAGGGGAGACACATAGGGGTAAAAATGAAGAGAGAGAGAGAGTTGGGTGGAGAGAAGGAAAGCAGGAAGATGGAGGAAGGAATATGAGTCTGAATGGAGGAACGAAAGGAGGAAGATAGCATAAATAAGGGAGAAGGAGGAGCGAAGATAAATACAAGCCCTGGGAGGGGGGGAGGCAGGGAGGAATATTAGGCCAAAAAGATGGAAGAAGAGAAGGAGGATAAGGACAAATATAGGAGCATGGAGAGAAGCAAAGGGAAAGGTGACGGAGGAGGGAAGGGAAAGGCGGAATGATTTTTTTTTTTTTAAGTTAGGAAGAAGGAACCAAAGGCCAGGAGCCCGCAAACCGTTCCTTCCGAGGGGAAAAAAAAAAAAAACATAAACAATACAACAGAGCCAAATTCAAGATCTGTTCATTTCGAGATGCCTGGACACACTGCGTTTGAAAGACTGGAGATCATGGGAAGTAGGAAATACAGACAGAGGGAGACAGTTCCAGCGTTGACCTGTTGCATAAATGAAGGACTGGGTCCGGGAGTAACGGTTAACTCTTGCATTAGAGGGTTGGACTGGAAAGGGATGAGATCTTGTGGCTAGACGGGTGCTACGCGCCCGTCATAGTGATGGAGGGATGCAAACAGATAGTTCAGAGGAGCATTGACCATTGAAGTACCGATAGAAAAGAGATAATGATGCAACAGTGCGGCGAAGGGACAGATTTTGAAGGGAGCCAGTGAGAGAAGGAGAGTTAATGAGACGAAAAGACTTTGACTCCACCTAGAAGAGCTGTATGCGGGGAGCCTCCCCACGCATGAGAGTTGTACTCTACACAGGGGCGAATGAAACGATTGTATAAAGTCAACAACTATGCTAGGGTAAAGAAAGTACGGAGTCGGCTTAGCACACCTAATCTCTTGGAAGCAGATTGTACAAGAGATGTAATATGATCTTTCCACGATAAATCCCGAGAGGACAACCTCAGGTATGTTTGAAGATGAGTTTTCTGATGCATTAAAAACAACAAGATTGTTCTTACCCCAGCCAGAGATGCGAGCCAAGTCAAACATTAGGTGTGCTATAGCCTCGCCCCTTGTTTGTTGAATTAACTGCTGAGATGGACGGTGCAGGAAGCGAATGGACAGGTGAAGGGTGGTATCGTCAGCGTATGAGTGGATAGGGTTAGATGTACAGCTTAGAAGGTCATTGATGAATAAAAAGTAGAGAGTTGGTGATACGACAGAGCCCTGAGGAACACTGCTATTGATATATCTGGGAGACGAACGGTGGCCGTCTACAACAGCAGCTGTAGAACAACCAGATAGGAAGCAAGAGATGAAGGCACAGATAGAAGGATAGAAACGGTAAGAAGGCAGTTTGGGGGAAGGAACATGAGACAGAGAGGGAAGAAAAAGACGTTAAAGAAAAACAGAGGAGGAAGGAGAGATTAGGGAAGGAAGAAAAGATGGAAGGTAAGGGTACATAGAGGAGGAGGAACGAGAGATTAGGGAGGAGGGAGGGAGGTGAAGGAGGAAGATAAGGATAAATAGAGGAGGAGGAAGGAGAGATGGGGGAGGGAGGGAGGAAGAAAAAAAGAAAGATATTAAGATACAGATAAATAGAGGAGGAGGAAGGAGAGATGAGGGAGGGAAGGAAGAAAGGAAGGAAGAAAAGGACGATATAGATAAAGAGATGAGGAGGAGAGATGAGGGAGGGAGAGAGGGAAGAAAGAAGGGAAGAGGGGAAGATAAGGATAAAGTGAGGAGAAGGAAGGAGAGGTGAGTGGGAGGGAGGGAGGGAAGAAAAGAAGGAAAATAGGGAGATGGGTATAAATAGAGGAGGAGAAAGGAGAGATGAGGGAGGAAAGAGAGACGGAGGATAAGGGTGAATACAGGAGGAAGAAGGAGAGAGAGAGGGGGGGAGAGGAAGAGAGAGAGAGAAGGAAAAAAGGAGGGGAGGGAGGGAGGAAGGTACATATTGGAAGTGTCGTATCTTTTGGGGACCTGAATACACTCGCTCGCGTCCTCCCCTCCCCTCCCCTCCCCCCCATCTTATTTCCTTCTCTCTCCTTTCCTCCCTTCCTTCGTTCCTTCATTGCTTCCTCCCTCCTTTCACTTAATTTATGTATTAATTATTTTTTCCCGTTCTGATGCTTCCACCCCCTTTATCTCCTTCCTCTTCTTGCTCTTCTTCTCATCCCTCCCAATTTCCCATTTCTCTTTCCCAGTTTCTCGTCCATCCTTTTTCCCTTTGATCTCTCTCCGTTCCTCCTTTTTTCCTCTCCTCCTTCACTCACTACACTCTCCATTCCTTTACTTCTTTCTCCTTGCAGCACACCCTCATCTCTCCCTCCTCCTTTCTTCTCTTTCCTCTTTGATTTCCTCTCCTTTCCTCTCCCCCCCCCCCAGCACACAAGCATACCCTCTTTTTCTCTCCCTCGCTTCCTTCCTCTTTCCTCCCTCCTCTTCCTTTACGCTTCCCTCCTCCTTCCTTCCTTCCTTCCTCTTACTCCCTTACTCCTCTTCAGAAAATGTGTAAACGGCGTATTTGCATTTTCACATGTATTTATCCCAGAGTATTAGAGTCCCAGGAGTTTCGCAGTTTTATTTATTTATTTATTTATGTTTTCAAGGAGGGGGATTCAATGCGGAGAGATGGTTATAGTTTTTGAGTGGAGAAATATGGATATGGAAGTGTGCCTGTGTCTATCTGTATATTGTGAGAGAGAGAGAGAGAGAGAGAGAGAGAGAGAGAGAGAGAGATTCGTTTAGCTTGTTTTGGGATGACACTTTTTCATTAATTTGGTAAAAGCCCAATTTATAGGTTTGAGATTCAGGCTGATTGAAAGTGTTCCGGCGTTTTAATGTAGGTATGGAAATATTGAGGTTAGTCATTTTCAGTGGTTGGTTGAATGTTCCAGTTAGGGTTGTACTGTATATATACAGTATAGTGGTGTGTACAGTAGGTGAATGGAAGGGTTTGAATACTGAATGGCGGGTTGAATGTACCTCATGTTTGGCTGTGTTGATAGATAAATGGATAGATAATTTATTTGAATGCAGGTTAATTGGTGCATAGATTGGCGTTTAGTTGAAGCAATGACCGGTATAATGAATGTAGTGATTGGTTATATACTGATTTTTTTAAATAACTTGATATGGTAATTCAATATATTAGCAGTGAACTTTTTAATGTACTCATTTTCGGTAAATTTGCTGTAATTGATGCACTTGTATGTTGTTTGATGACTGTAATTAATATTACATTATTATAGAATAGTAACTAGTAGAATGCAATAAACGTTGAATGCAATTTAGTCTAAATAAGATTTCGGCACTATAGTTATTTTATATGCAGTTAGTATTTATTAAATTGTCGGAAGAGGCTTAGTGTAGGAGATAACTGGTTTAGGATATATGGAATTGATATGCAAGTAATGGTTAAGGACAACGGTTTAAATTTGTTGAATTAAAAGCTCTTTCTTTCATTAAAAGTTCTTTCTTTCAGTTTTAGTACCATGCATCCAGTGTTTGTGACAAGGGCACTAGTAACATTCGGTAGTCAAGTCAGTTAACCACACGATCACGTTGTGTTCCAGACCAAACACAGTGAGGCTGTTCAACTTGGATGTTTTCAGGTAAAGGTTGGGTTCACGAGGTGGGCAATTCAGAAGGAGTTACATCATTCCATCATGAGGTGGAGGTTGGTGAGGGATTGGTAGGGAAGGTTTGTGGGGATGTTAGTGGAGACAGGAATGTTGGAATGAAGGTGGTGTTGTCAGGAGTACAGTAGGCGAGGATTGGTAGGGAAAATTTGAGGGTAGTAGAGATGAGGGTCTTGGAAGTGGGGATTATGACATTTACAATGGGAATGGGATGGCAGTATTGTTGGTAGTGAAGGTGGGAATGGTGTATAGTGTTGCCAGTGAAAGTTGGGGTGTTGGTGGTGACAACACTGATTGTTGAAAGTGGAGGGGTGTTGGTAGCAACGACAATGATGTTGATAGTGGAAGTTCATTATAGTCGCTAGTGGTGACAGTAGTGTTGGTAATAGTTGGGATGGTTGTGTGGGTATGGATGCTGCAGCTTCAATAAGAAATAGTATCCCATTACCAGGCACAGGTAATAGTATCACCTTGAAAAAAATGGCTCTTATTATTACTTACTAAATTCAAGCACATCATAGTGAACTCCATGTTGACTGTGTCGTCTTGTATTATTATTATTATTATTATTATTATTTATTATTTATTTTTTTTACGAAGAGAACACTCAATGATCTGTATGATGACACCTTTTCATATATATATATATATATACATATATATATATATATATATATATATATATATATTTTTCCTTGCTATACCACTAAATTAATTTATGTATCCTTGGTGCATTGTCATACTGAAAGAGTGAAAAAGAGAATATAGTATTGATATAAGGAATAATAACAGCAGTGATTGACAGTTGAATGCATTGATGTCTGAAACAACAGTAAACAGTTAGATGGTGACGGACTGATAATAATACTCATAGCTGAATATAAATACTGTATAGACATGATAAAGTGCCTGTTGTATGTGTGGCTGCTTGTAATATTGTATAGACGAATGAAATATATTACTTTGTGGATTTCAGTCATTAGTTTGTTGGAGCATTGGTTGTTTGGATGGAGCTGTTAATTAATGGGATATGGTAGGCAGTTAATACAATATTTGGGACTATAATTCGTTATTTGAGTTTTAGTATCTCTTAAATGTTGATATTAGTTTGAAGTACCGTAATAAATTTACATGATAAAACAGTTAGTTAGCATCATGTGTCACGTTAACTACCGGTATGTTAAGTAGTATTAGTTAACCGGTTGTATTTGACAGCTGAACAGTGAGATGTGAAACTAATTGATATTTTAATGGATTAATATACAGTAGATCATGATTTTTGATGTCTGAAACATCTTGAGTGGTACTGAATGCATTGGCAAGAGAAGACAGCAAGACATTTGTGAGACAGGCAGTTGAACAAGTCATTTCAAGAGAAATGAACCATTTACTGACAATCAGAGCAGGGGTAAAAATGGAATAGCAGTAGACTCATGAGCACAGTAGTAGACAGCTGAACATGGCAGTAGTTGATTGAAAGTTGGATGCTGTATTGAGTAGCAGAATATAATTAATGGTGTGGCATAGTTGAGACTGAACAGTGTTTGACATTGAACACAAGGATAGACAGGTGAATATAGGATCAGACATTTGAACACAGTGACAAAAATGTGAACAGTGAAAGTTGAATACAACATTAGACAATTGAGTAAACAATAGAAGTGAAAGCACAGTACAGCAGTGTAAATTTGAAGTGACATACAGGTGAAATATTGGTACAGTTTAGCAGAGAGTAAACATTGTAAAACAGTAGTCGTTAAGCAGCTGATACATTTGAACCTTTTCAGTTGACAGATTGAACAAGCAGTAGTAGTTGAGTCAGTGATACTCATAGATATTTAAACAAGGGTCAAGCAGTGTGAACCTCTTAGGCAGTTTGAACCACACACAGTGAACAAACCACGCAAGTTGAACCGCCAGTGGACAGTCAGACCAGCATTAGACAGTTGGAACCACATTCACAGACGGTTTGAGGGACAGTGTTAGACAGTTAGAGTGAGGTTGATAGTTCAGAGTACATTATAGACAGTTTGAGGTACACTGATTGGCAGATTGGCAGTATTTACCACAGTTGAGAGTTTGAAGCACAATAATAGATATATACCGGTAGTTTGAACCACATTGATAGATAGTCTGAGTTACATTGATAGATAGTTTGAGTTACATTGATAGTGTGGACCACATTGATAGAAAGTTTGAACCAGGGCCGGCCCTAAGGTTTTAGGGGCCCTAGGCAAGGTATGATCTTGGGGGCCCCCCGTCTCACAAATAATCCTTTTCTTTATATTACCTCTCCTCCCTTACCCCCACCCACCGTAATGTAAAGACAAAAAATAAAACTTTCAATTTGTTGTTGGTGCTGTCTGTTTACACTTCAGTAATTGCTTTATCATTTTTTGAAAGGTTTGCTGAAATTTTCAAACCCAGCCTCAGAGCTTCTAAATTTATTTCTGAAGGAGACATCAGAGGGCTCTTTGATGGACTTGGGGCCCTAGGCAGGTGCCTAGTCTGCCTATGCCTAGGGCCGGCCCTGGTTTGAACCACTTTGATAGATAGTTTGAACCACATGGAAAATCTGAACCACACTGATAGTTTGAATTGCACAGACAGACATATGCAGCCACGTTGGTAGTGTAAATCACATTCGTAGTTTCAGCCACGTTATAGACAGTTTCAGCCACATCGATAGACAGATTAAACCTGAGATAGACAGCTTGAACCAGGTAAATAGATAGATTGAACCTGACTGCACAGAGATAGACAGCCTGACCAGATCAATAGATAGTTTGAACCTCACTGATAGATATTTCAAGCCATCCACAGTAGACAATTTAATAAAGCCCACAAGTACTCCTACAACGGCACAAGCACGTAAAAGCCTTCATATATATATTTATTTACTGGCTACCAACTCTCTCTCTCTCTCTCTCTCTCCCGCGCAATACAGTACTGCCGTGTATATTTTTTTGGATTTTTTTTTTAGATGTGCATTTTTTCTTTTCTTGGACAAAGTTATAAATGGTTTATTCTCGTGTGGAAGATTGCCCCCCCCCCCTTTTTTTTTAGGGGGGATTTAATTTGACGGATTGGTGTGAGAGAGAGAGAGAGAGAAAGAGAGAGAGATTGTTTTGTTTGTGGAGGGTTTGTTTGTTTGGGGAGATTGTTTTGTTTGGGGTTGTTTGGATGGAAAGAATCCCGTTTGGTCAATGGAACTAGTCACCCCATTTTTATTCATTTATTTATTTACCCTTTTTTCACACAGGATAAGAGGCGCCTGTGCATTTCAATAGGTTTTGTCGCATCGCCATACTTTTTATTTTTTTCCCAGTATAGTCCTGTTTTTGAAGGTATTGATGGTGCTTAACACGGGCGCCATTAACACAATAGCACTGCTAGTACAATGGCCGTGCAGAATTAATAGTGGCATAATTGGTTTTTCATAGTGGTGTTTTAGTTGCAGCCATGGGTATTGATGTGTTGCTAATCTCTCTCTCTCTCTCTCTCTCTCTCTCTTTCTAACCTAAATAAAGTACTCAGAGGGTAGCCTGAATCAGTATAGGTCGTTGTACAGGAGTGGTGTCAGCAGAAGTTTTGGCAGCAACAAAAATGAAATGAAATGCTGAAGTAATCTCACAATAGCGATAATAATGAACCAATGGGGTAATAGCTCTGAATGTAAAGTTTAGTATAATTATAAATGTGCTGATAATACAGGTACGATTTAGTGTAACTCGAATTAGGGAAAACTGATGTACATAAACTTTCAGTCAGTTCCCTATCGTAACTTAGGCTTGTTTTTTTATAGGAAGATTAAGAGATACACGAAAATACTCAACTTTCCATCATTGACCTTCCTGCAAAATGAAAATAACTTGTGCGAATGACCCCCTCGTAACAACAGTTCATTTTTAAAGAAAGAACAGGAGACTAGGGAAAACACTACCGTTCATTAATTCTAGCTTGGCAGAGATTATCGTTCTTTTCCAGCTTATTTCCTTTACCTCAGTGACAGAATAAGACAATAACTCACCGTTCCTCCCATTGTTCTTCTTCCAAGACGAACACAATTTTTAAGTGTTGTTTTTCTCCTTTCGCTGTGACTCAACTTTCAGAATGGAGAGAGGGCAGTTTTACGCCTGGTTAAAGTGAAGAGAGTAAACACGCCTTGTACTTCCTGCAGAACATGGAGTTACAGGAAAGTGATTATGATATTGTGAGTCTCTCTAATGCTGGAGAGAGAGAGAGAGAGAGAGAGAGAGAGAGAGAGAGATTTCCCCGTTTCTCTGCGGATGACCTTTGGCTTTAAACTGCAGTAGTCAGCTGAAAGAAGTTTGTCCTTAAATGCTGTCAGTTTTTACACACACACACACACACACACACACACACACACACACACACACACACACACACACACACACACACACACACACACACACACACACACACACACACACACACAGAGCTCGCTGGTGCAGTGGTAACGTTCCCGCTTGCCAACTGGTGGACGGGAGTTCGCGCCTCGCTCAGGTTGCGAAAAGTTTCACTGACGAAGTGGGTGGTTACTGTCCCCCTTGAGCAAGGGGACGGGTGTGTGCTTGTGTGAAGGTCACAGCCTTGCCCTTAGATCGGAGTATATGAGCTCTCAGCTCCCTTCCGGGAGGGTAAAAGCTGACCATCACGACCATCAAGTGATCCTGACCGACCCGGTGAATTACACACTCACGCACTCTCTCTCTCTCTCTCTCTCTCTCTCTCTCTCTCTCGAACTTATTACAGTAAAAGTTAATTCCAGCGCATTTTAATTCATTGTCATAGTATAGCACGATTTTTTTTTTTCACAAATACACTTCCAAGAAAAGTATTTATCATAATAGTGCGATTTTTTTTTTCTTTTTCACAAATACTGTATACATTCAAAGAACGCTATGTAATCAAACATCATTTTGTTTTACCATTTAATTTTCTTGCAGTTTATTTTGTGGATGATTTAGTATGTGTAGTTAAATATGGTTATTTTAAATTGGATTAGGTTAAGTTAGAGTTCTTGTTGTAGGTTTGGGTGGTTCATTTGCATTTTCCAAACTTGTTGTAATTGATTTCTTGTGAGATGGAACCTTTGTAGTGCTTTGTTTGTTTGTTTGTTTTTATGTTGGTTTCGTTGATTTCTGGTGAGATGTAACAGTTTGTACCAGTACTTCTTAATTACCTTTGACCTTCTACCCATGCTTGGTCGGTGTTGGGAGTTTAAGCCTCTCTGATGATTGAAAAAAATGACTATTATTCCACGGTGCCCTTTAGTAATACCCTGTTAGTGGGGGAAAAAAAAAGAAAAAAAAAAAAGACAATGCTCTTTGTTTCAATATCGTATTTCTGAAAAGTGGCCACCAGTGTAGTGTTTAATTGTGTATTTTTGCATATGTGAACGCAGCTGAAACTACTGTCCATTATACGATTCAGATCATTATTATCATCATCATCATCATCGTTATTGTTATCGTCGTGGTCATGAGAATATTAACACACACATATCCAGGGCCTGGATTCATGAACAGACTAACGATCATTTCATTGCTGTAGATACGATTTGTTTAGGAGAGGCCCCCGTTTTTCCCTTTCTTGCTGGAGAAACAAATCTGAGTCAGGAGCGGACAGTGATTGTAAGTCTGTCTGTGCATCCGGGTCCACGTTAAGAAACAGGGAAGAGCAAAGGTAGCAGAATTGAGTATCAGCAGAGGGATATTTTAGTTTCTGTAGTCGTTTTCAACCTCTTTCTGTGGTGACGGTTTTCTTGCCACCACCTGTCAGTTTCATCAGGAAAAGAAGAATTCTGGATATCTAGGAGCTACAAACAGTTCATTAACCCTTTCAGTCCGGTGACTTTTTTATGGTGTAATCAGGTTTCGTTTTTTTTTTTTTTTTTTTTTTTTTTTTTTTTTTTTAAAGAAGGAAGAGATTAAGGCCATACCTCTAGTTCGAAAAGCTTTTCCAAAGCTCAGTATAATGATCTGACATTAGCAAAAGTGAGAAATGCGTCCTCAGATTGAAGTGGTTGATACCGACATTGACTGCATACATAATGAGAGAATGCATACACAACGCACTGCATGTAGAAAAACGAGAAAATGTGCCCAAACACCCTTATGTGCTCTATACTTACTACCCTCCCTGTGGCCGAAGTTGGTGCCATTTTGCATATAACTGATAAAACTTGCAATACACACACGGCTACAGGAGGCGGGTTTGCGACGGCGCGCCTGCCTCTTGTTTTCCCGCTAGAACTTTCGGCGTGCCAAGTTTTGTGCAGGAAAAGCCCATTTCATTTCTGCTTCATTCTTTCTGTCACAAAATATTTTTTATTAGCTTGGGGGTGATTTTTTTTCTTTTCTTGAGGGGGGGGGGCTGACTGTTCACACTTTCAGTACAATGTCGACTTTCCTGCATTATTCTTTCCACCATCACACGACATTCTGGTATTACTCCTCAGTTCTGGCAAAAGCTACATGTGGTTTACAACTACGAGTTATTGAAGCATACGTGCACTCTAAAGAAAAGTTGTCATGATTATAGTATGACTACTCCACCACGCACAGCATTTAAGTGTGCAATAAAATAATGCGTGGATGGGACTATAAATTCGTGCTTATTGCATCATCCCTGACTGACCTGCATACCTCCTTCATTCTTTTTTTTTTTTTTTGTCCCATCAGTACATCTTCAGACATTGTATACAAAGACCTTGGCTGCTTTCTTTCCACCACCAGACGATTTTATACTTACTGCCGCCCTGTGTGTGGCCATAAGTTGGTGTCATTTTGCATATGATTATTAAGACTTGCTATCTACACAAGGGCCGCCATTTTCCTGCCAAAACTTCCCTCGTTCCCTGTTTGGCGCGGGAAAGACCCATTTAGTGTTTGCGCGCCAGGAACTTTGCCGCAATTTCTGCCCCTGCCCCCAGCCCGCCCAAACTTGATCTATTAAGTTTTGTGCCTCTTTTGTCCTTCATTTTTTTCTTTTGAGGAGGTTGAGTATCTTGCTTGTCTTTAAGTTTTATTTTTTGTCTGTGCTGGATCTTTTTCAATACTTTTTGGGTTCCTGTCTTTCTTACATTTGAGCGATCTGCAAAGTTACCGTTCGACACTTTTTACCTCTCGGGGGTTGAGTATCCAAGTTTTCCATGGTGTATCTTTAGCTTATCTTTTTTGTCTATTATTATTATTATTATTATTACCATAAAATTTAGATGTTTTTTGCGGGGTGAGGTTGCATATCTTGCTTGTCTTTGATTTTCATTTTTCATTTTATTTATTTATTGATGTATTTCGTTATTTATATCCCGTATTCGGCAACATCAGTTTAGTGTTTGCGCGGTAGGAACTTTGCCCTCATTATGCCCCCCCCCCCCTTCCCAGGCCCCGGCCAGGACCCACCAAACTTGATCTAGTAAGTTGACGGTGGATTTTCGTCTGGGAGGTTGAGTAATACTGATTTCCTTCCTCCCTTCCTCCCTCTCTCCTTCTCTTCCTTCCTTTTTTCCTTATTTCCTTCCGTCTTATCTCCGTTTGCTATCTTTTCATTTTTTGCACCTTTTACTGCTTTCCTACCTTCTTTTGTATCGTATGACTTTTTCGTTCCTTCTGTTTTACATTTGATATGCTTTTTTTTTTTTTTTTTCCCACTCCATACTACCGTATATCGTTCCTTTTTTTTTCTTTGTTTCTTATGACACATTCTTTCCTTGTTCCTTCACTGTATTCGTTCCTTCTTTTCTCCTGTCTTTCTCTCCATCGTCGACTTCATTTTCATCCCTTCTTCCCTTATCATCCCCATCTTTTTCATTTAATTTAATTATTTCGCCCTCCTTTGTCTTCGCTCCCATTCTCCTTCCGTCCCTCCTGTCATCGTCCTTGTCTTCTTCGTTCTCTCTTAGCCTTCTTTTTCACTTGCTTATCGTTATAATTATATCTCCGTCTTCGTCTTCTAGTGATTTCCTTCCATCCCTCCCTCCTTCCATCTTCCTTATCTCTTTCCTTCTTCCCTCCTTTCTTATATTTGCTTTTCTTCGATCATTCTTGCCTGCCCCCCTTTTCATCAGCATTTTCATTTTCCTTTCCATCCCTCCCTTCCTCCATTTTCCTCCCTTCCTCCCTCCCTGCTTCCTCCGTTCTTATCTATCCACCTTCCCCCTCCCTCCTCCCTTCCTTTACTGTTTTCGCCTACCTTATCTCTCCTTCCTCCCGCCTTCCCTCTTCCGTATCGTCCCTTCCTTCTTTCCCCTTCCTTATCTCTCGCTGCTCCCCGCCCCTCCCATCTTTCCTCCTTCCCCTCTGTTGTGTTTACCTCCATCCCTCTTCTCTTTCCCTCTTTCCACCTTCCTTATCTCATTCCCTACCTCGTTCTTCTCCTTTTTCTTATATCCTCCTCTCTTCCCTCCCTCCCTGCTCCCCGCCTATCCGTCCCTCTTTCCCACCTTCCCTCACATCTTTTGTTCCCTTCTTTCCTCATCCTGTCTTCCCTCCCTCATTTCATCTTCTTTCCTTCTCGCCCTCTCTGCAGTCATCTCTACCGTCTCCCATCCTCCGTCTTTCTCCCCCCCCCTCTACCGCTGCCGTCTCTCTGATATTTTTTCCTCCTTCCATCTTCGTTCTCCTCTCTTCCATCATCTCTCCTCTCCCTCCCTCCTGTCCCTCCGTTCCTTTCGGCCATTGTAATTCACTGTCAAATATTTAAAAATGTCGATAGAATTTTCATGAGCGATCGCCATCTCCAACTTCATCATCTTTCTTCCTCTCTCCCGGCCGCTCCTCCGTCTTTGCTGCTTTCTCTCCCTCCTTCCCTTCCTCCTGCTCCTCCTCCTCCTCCTCCTCCTCCTCCTCTTTACTCTTCTCCGTGTTGCCTTTTTTCTTCCACGCTCGTGACCAGTCCCTCCTCCTCCTCCATGTTGCATCTGGTCGTCTGTATTGTTTTTCTCCTTTCCTGTTCTCCTACATTTTCCCTCTCTTCTGTTCCCTCCTCCTCCTCCTTCATTCGTGTTCGCTTTGTCTCCACTCTCTTCCCTCCTCTCTTTCTCCTCCCTTTTCCTCTCATTCCCATTGGTCTTTCCCTGTCTCCCTCCTCCTCCCTCTCCACTCCCTTCACAGTTTCCCTTCCCTCCCCCCGCTCCATCTTTCTATACGCTCTATATCGCAGTTACCTGGTAGTCTGCTGTTTTTCCCCACTTAGTTATAGCTGTAGGGAAACGTGAGCGAGATTTAGACCCGATCCATGCCTTCGACAGCTTCCCCCCCTCCCCCATGTGTGTGTGTGTGTGTGTGTGTGTGTGTGTGTGTGTGTGTTTATACATGTACTATCAATCTCAATATCAGTTTTTATCCCCGTCAGACTTATCAATTCTTTTACTTTTTATCTCTTCCTTTTTTCCCGTTGTAGTGGTCTTCACCCCGCTGTGCTGAACACGTATTCGTTGTTAGTTAGCCATTGCGTCTTTGGCCTTTGACAGAGGCTATTTTCACCTTAATTATGTAATTTTATCCTTGACTGTAACACCTGATAACCCTACAGACTTCCATAGGGATCTTCCCGTCTGCTGTCGTTTATGTAGTTAAATAAATCGGCATTCGGGCATGGAGATAGACGAACACTGAGAAACCGACAGATAAACAAACAAGACAAACACGCTGAGATAGAGAGAGAGAGAGAGAGAGAGAGAGGCAGAAAGGGCAACAGGAATATGGAGACGAAGACAGACCGACCGACAGACTGGGAAATAAATAGGAAGACATATAAACGGGCTGGGAGGCGGGGAGACCGAGAGGCAGTCCAATAGGAGGAGAGGCAGACAGACAAACTAACTAACTAACGGGGACAACAGACAAAGGAGTATGACCACGGGAACATACACGTACATACATACATACACATACATAGATACATTCAGGCTTCATATTCAGTGCTAAAGTAAACAGAGATGCTTTTAATTAATGTTTGGCTAGTAATAGGTTTAATGGCGAGGCTTTATTAATGTGATGGTAACAGGAGATTAATGGACGTGTGACAGGTGTGGTAATGAGTAATAGGCGTAATGAATAGGTGATTAATGGAGCGCAGGTAATGTCAACAGAGAAACATATGGAGACAGAGACGTTTGTGCAGACGTAGACAGACACTGACAGACAGATGGTGGACAAAGACAGACAAATAGGCAAAGACGGATGGACTGACAGGGAGACAGACTGAAAGGCGCACACACACACACACACACACACACACACACACACACACACACACACACACACACACACACACACACACACACACACACACACACACACACACACACACACACACACACACACACACACACACACACACACACACACACACACACGTACATAATAATGGTAAGAGGTGATAACTTAGCTTGATAGGTACGATAATGAGTAATAAACATACGAATAAATGATAACTGGTGGTAAGTGTGAAACTAAATACCGCAATAAAAGTAGCAGGGGTCACTGAGGAACCCCATCAGTCCGCTGACATATTTGTTACTCTTATAATTTATTATCTCATCGATTTTACTCAACTTGAGGAAAGGAACCAGGTTGTGGAAGCGTTGATTGATACTTTCTTACCCCGTCACACACACACACACACACACACACACACACACACACACACACACACACACACACACACACACACACACACACACACACACACACACACACACACACACACACACACACACACACACACACACACACACACACACACACACACACCAAGGTAACACAGTCGTTGGTAGGCAGTAAGAATAAATAAGGAAGTCATGGTATTGAAGGAGCTAATGAAGTTGTGTTGGCTGTTTGTATTTTTCATTTTTTATTTCGTTACCACCAGGCGACTTTGTTCAGCGATTACATTCAAGTGTGGTTAGTGAAGGGATTAATGAACGCTGTATCGAAGCCCAAGCAGCTCGATAAGATGTTGAATAAAAGCGTTTAATAGTAGTAAGAATAAAAGGAGAACTACGTCATCGGTATGAAGGGGTTGATGTGACTAGATAACCAAGTGTGGTATGTCTTATGGCGAGTAGCTCACAGATATTAGCAGTAATAAATGGTTTGTTCTGAGGCGGCGTATAGGATGATTATCAGTGCTCGTTAGTGTCGTACTCGTTAGTGTGATTAGGGCCAATAATATATATAAGTGAATAATGATGTGATTGTTGTAATAATCAGTGCTATGAATAACTTACCATTGAAATTGATTGATGTAGTTATGATTTGTATAATAACTAGTCTGTGCCTAGGGTAGTATACGGTATATCTATCTATACCTGTCTGCATCTATATCTGTCTATCTATCTATCCATATATACGAACCGGAGGGGTTAGATAGAGCTTTCATTGGCCCCATTAATACATGAGATCCTGACTTGAATAAATCGTCTGGCTGTAGCAAGATTAGATTCGGCTAATGCGTGTTCGTGGTGAAGGGGTTAATGATGACAGGTATGAATAGCTAATGCTCGTGTGAATTATGGAGCAGTATTATAATAAGCCGTATCTGCAGCACTCGTATAATGTGCTAGGAGAGTGTTATATCCTCACCCAACCCCAACCTAACTCGGCAGTCACCTTCGCTGCCACGACAACCAGCTTCATCACCAACAACTACCACATACTATCACGACCACAACTACCCTCACCTTCAGCAGCAGCCACAGTCACTTCTGGATTGCGTCACTGTCACCACTACCATAATTTTGCACAGTTATCATTTCCATCACCATCACTACCGTAAATTTGCACCATTATCATTTCCATCACAATCACAAATGTATACCAATTCCATCACCACTCCGACCGCCAACACTACCACCACCACCACCATCACCACCACCACCACCACCACCACCTCAGTCTCAGGCCACAACCACCACCAGTATCACCAACGCTGCTGCCACTATGACCTTACTCTTGCACCACCACCACCACCATCCCAGTCTTGTGTTCACCATTACCACCACCATCACCAACATCATTACCATCAGCTCCTTAATTTTGCACCACTGCCATCACCATTAATACTGCCACCTGTCGGCATTACTACCTTAATTAACACGCCTCCAGTGCCTCCTCGTTACCAGCCTCAATTATTGTCCTTATAATGATAAGAGATAAAAGGCAATAAATCTTGAAGTGATAAGAGAGAGAGATAGATAGATAGAGAGAGAGAGAGAGAGAGAGAGAAATAGGGGAGCAGAATAAACATGAGAGCCAGTATTCTCAACGTTCCCCTCTCTATGGCAAACTCGGGGCTGCAGTGAAGAGGGAAGGGAAGGGATGATGATGGTGGTAGCAGTGGTGTGGTGGTAATGAGGAATGGTAGTAGTGATGGTGATGGTAGACGAATGGATGGTTGGGGTGGTGGTGGCGGCGGCAGTGGCAGGGGGTGTGGTGGTGGAGGAGGAGAAGGAGGCAGGGGGGTGAAGTGATGATGGTGATGGTGCTGGCAGGGGATGTGGTAATTACCGGTGGTTATGGTGCTGGTGGTAATAATGTGGGATGATTATCTCGTGTGGTGTCAAAGACGATGGGTAATATTGATGATGATATGGAGTTTGTGTATAAGGCTGTGTGACAAAGAAGCACCACAAGCTAAATTGGATTGGGGTAGGTCAGGCCACGGCAGGTCAGATTACATTCGGTTCATTTAGGTTAGGTTAGGTTAAGTTAGTTTAGGTTAGGTTAGAGATAAATAGGGTTAGGTAAGGTTAGTTTAGATTAAATTGGGTTAGGTTTATATAGGTTGTCAGGTTGGGTTTGGCTAGTGTAGGTTAAGTTTGGAATCTTCACTTTTAATTGGGGTTTGTTTAAGTTTGGTTTAATAGGGTAGCTCTCTCTCTCTCTCTCTCTCTCTCACACACACACACACACACACACACACACACACACACACACACACACACACACACACACACACACACACACACACACACACACACACACACACACACACACACACACACACACACACACACACACACACACACACACACACACACACACACACACACACACACACACACACACACACACACACACACACACACACACACACACACACACACACACACACACACACACACACACACACACACACACACACACACACACACACACACACACACACACACACACACACACACACACACACACACACACACACACACACACTAGTACCTGTTATAAATGCCAGAGTTACATTTGCTTGGGTCGAGAGAGAGAGAGAAAGAGAGAGATACAGATACAGAAGGTCCAATTAAAGAGAGAGGGAAAGAGAGATGAAAAAATGAAAAATTAATACAGTAAATGGAGAAAGCGGATGAAAGTAGATGTAGTAAGTGTACGAGAGAGAGAGAGAGAGAGAGAGAGAGAGAGAGAGGGTGATACGAGTTGAGCATTTGCATGGAACGGAATAAGAGTGGAGGAGAGAAGGGAAGCGAAGGCTCAAAGAGTGGATGGGGGATGGAAGGTGACTGAGAAATAAGTTGTGAGTAGAGGGGAGTAAAGACAGGTGAGAGAGAGAGAGAGGAAAAAATGAAATGAGAGCAAGAGAAGGGAGAAAGTGAAACTAGCAGACGTTGAGAAAGGAAATGGAATTGATTAGGGGAGAGAGAGAGAGAGAGAGAGAGAGAGAGAGAGAGAGAGAGAGAGAGAGAGTGACTGCGGAGAAAGAGGAAAATACTCGTAGAATTAAAAGATAGGAGGAAACGGTAGAGAAGACGAAAGAGCCAGCAAAACAAGGACAGGGGAAATAAAAGGAGAGGCAAGTGAAAGTTAAGATGTGGAAAGAGGAAGAGGAAGGAAGGGCAGGAGGGAGAAGGCAGGGGGAAGGAGATAAAGAATGCTAGGCCTGGTTAAGAGAAAGACGAGAATGGAAATGGAAGAGGGAACGAAACGAGATGATGCGGAAGAGAGGAGGAAGAAATGGAATAGGAAGAGAAAGGAATCGGAGAGGAGAGGATGAGGAAGAGGAAGAGTGGAGGGCAAGCGCAACATGACCCAGGATGGAAGACCAGGAGGGAAAGGGGAAAAAAAGTGTGTGGGGGGGGGAGGCGCGCCAAAGGAAATTAAATAGCACTTTTGGCGGGAACGGGGGAGAGAGAATTGGCAGGAGAGGGAAAGGGAAAAGGGCGTGCGCATGGGACTGGGGTACATTAGAAGAGAGAGAGCGGGAGAGAGAGAGAGATATTGTGCGCGTGGGTCTGGGTACATTAGGTGAGAGAGAGTTGCACTGTGTGCATGGGACTAGGGTACATTAGGAGAGAGAGAGAGGCCTTACGGTCCATAAGAGGTGGTTCGGCCTTAGCGGTAATACGGATACATCACTTTAGTCACAAAAGTAGGGGAAAAAGATAGCACAGCAGAAGCCTGTCTCCCCCACCCTGGAAACCCTTCGGCATTCGGCGTACAGAAAAAAGTGAGAGCTTAACCTCAGTCCAGAAAAAAAATATTTATTTATCTATCTATCTATATATCATTAATCATATAGGATAGTTGAATTCCTAGAGTCCAGTTAAAGCCATAGCATTCTCCCACTAATGCGCTTCGCCCAGCATCATTAAAAAAAAAAAAAAAAAAAAAAAAAAAAAACTAATATTCCGGCAATTGGAGGCATATCATCGCAGCTTCGATGAAATCGGAAAAAAAAAAAAAAAAAGTCTTACGATTCCGCTGTTTGCTTCTACTAATTTAAATGTCACACTAGCATTCAGAAGTCTTAAGTCAGGGGTATTATGTTGGTGGAGGTCATTGAGTATAACAGGCCTTTGAAGAACTTGTAATAGTTACTTTTTAAATAGTCATTCTCTTCGTTGAAAATACGGTAGAAAATGGTGAATAATGGCAGACTAAAAGAACAAGTTAGATGTATTTCTTGCAAAATCTTCTGGCAGGCGGAAACGTCATTGTAGCTTCGCTAAAATTAACAGTCAAACCATATATCTCTGGATACTGCCTGGAATGTTAGGATACAATTTGCCCACTGGATTTTGAGATATTTTGGGAACAGCCAGACACACTCAGACGCAGGCAGTGTTATTATTGCCTCGCTAGGTGGGCGATAATAGCGGTATTACGGACAGCCAGCACGGCTTTAGGTATCAGGCATCATGCATCTCGAATCTGAATTTATGATAGGCCTTTTTTCTTTTTTATAGCTGATAATACAAGATTCTGAGAGAGAGAGAATACATGGATTAAAAAATGCCGTGGCGGTATTTGTGGTGTTGCATTATAGCCGTAGTGGTGGTGGTGTAGTATTGTATTACTGGACTGATACTGAGGCAGGGTAATTGTGCAGGGTTTGTGTGCGAGTAGCCTATCGGGGTCTGGTTGTATCCGGCTGAGAGAGAGAGAGAGAATTAAAAACAGGTTAAGGTACTGTATAGTGGAAAGAGGTATTGGTTGTTTTTGCTCAGCACCAGTATTGTCGAGCAAGCCCATCAACCTCAGGCAAGATATCGTCCCTGCAGGTCCATCCCGCGCCGTGCAGATTACATTAATGTGGAGGAAGTGATGTAGGATAAAGTGAGTGGGAGGAAATTAAAGTGAGTGAGTGAGCGAGGAATGAGAGAGTGAGAGGGCTTAACATTGGCCATAATCAGCCATCAGGAGTGAGGGGAAGGGGAGAGAGAGGCTTGAGTGTGTGTGTGTGTGTGTGTGTGTGTGTGTGTGTGTGTGTGTGTGTGTGTGTGTGTGTGTGAGAGAGAGAGAGAGAGAGAGACAGACAGACAGACAGACAGACAGACAGACTTACTGACTGACAGACAGAGACTGGAAACTAGCGTTTGACGGTAGAATTAAGACTAAGAGAGAGAGAGAGAGAAGAAACTAGCGTTTGACGGTAGAATTAAGACTATGATAGAGGGTTAAAGTGAGATGAGAGAGAGAGAGAGAGAGAGAGAGAGAATTATTCGATGAGTGAGAGTGAGGGGTCAACACGGTCTATTTACTCAACCACCTGCACTTAATTTCGGTCCAGGTAATTTTCCCTCTGTTGGCGAGCTGAGGTCAGGGGAGAGAGAGAGAAAGGAGGGGAGGGGGAGAAGGAGGGAGAGGGGAGGAAGGGAAAGGAAGGTAGGAGGAATGAATGATATACGGAAGAGAAGGTAAATGAGGAAGGGATAGAGGAGATAGAGAGGAAAGAGTAAAGGAAGGAGGGTGGAATAGTTAGAGAGAGAGAGAGAGAGAGAGAGAGAAAGGGGGGGGGGAGTGTGAATAAGTAATTGGACCTGAGGGAGAGAAGGAGGGAGGAATGGAAAGAAATATAAGGGAGAGGAGTGAAAGAGGGAAACGGAATAAAAGAGAGTAAGAGCTAGCGGGGAGAAAGGGTGACAGGAGGGAGAGAATGAGGGAGAAATGTGGTAATGTGTGGGAGACGGTGAAGGCAGGGTAAAGGTGAAGAGAGGATGAGTAAGGGAGAGGGTGAGATGAAGAAGATATAGTGAGGGAGATGGGTAAGAGAGACAGGGAAATATGGAGTGAGGGAAAGATAAATGGGAAACTGTATGAAAGTAAGGGAGAAGTGAATGGTGAAGTAGGAAGAGAGTAATATAGAGTGAGAAAAAGAAAATGAGAGGGTGAGGGAGACAGGGAAAGGAGGATGGATGGAAGGGAATGGAGAGAGAGTGGGGGAGATGGTTGAAAGAAGGAGTAAGTGAATGAAGGAAGGAAGGAAATGATTGAAAAGGATGAAGGAGACGGGAGACAGGATATGCATAGGAAATAGAAGCAACAGTAGGCTTATCCCTGTTGACAATGAAGTAGGTTAACTGCCGGGGTAAAGTTAATTATGCTAATGATCTAACAACATGTGTGAGTGAGTAGAAAAAGCTAGAGTCAGTAATGGAGGAGAGAGAGGGGGAGAGAGAGAGAGAGAGAGAGGTGAGTAAAAACTGAGTTAATGGAGAGGGGAGAAAAGGTGGGAAATGATTGAAGGAGAGGTGAGGGAAAGGGGAGAAAATATAAGGGAGAAGAGAGAAGATGTGAGGGAGAGGGGAGGGGAGGTTGAGGAAAAAGGAGAAAAATGGTGAGGGAAAGGGGAGGAAGAATGAAGGAGGGGAGAGAGAGGGTGAGGAGGAGGGGAGGAAGGGTGGATGGAGAAGGGAGAACATTTGGAGCATTGCAGAGAAAAAGTGAGAGAAGAGGAAGGAAGGTGAGTGAATGAGGGAGATTGTAGGATGGGTGAGTGAACGATGAATGAGGGGAGGCGGTGAAAGGGGAGTGAGAGTAAGGGTGCTTGAAGGGAGGGAGAAGGAAGGAGAGGGGAGAGAGAGTGAAGGAGACTGGAGGTTTGATAAATCGGGAGAGAGTGAGGAGGTAGGAAAGCAGCTGGAAGAGAGAGAGAGAGAGAGAGAGAGAGAGAGAGAGGTGGCTGGTAAGTAGGGCACTGGACTGGCAATCGGAGGGTTGGAGGTTCGGATTTCTTTCCCTTTAGGCCAGTTCTCTCTCCACGTCAGCACCAGGTCTTTGACGAGAGAGAGAGAGAGAGAGAGAGAGAGAGAGAGAATGAAACAAGCACAAGTGACCAACACAAACTACCTCTTACTATTATTTTTAATATTATTTTTATTACAATGATGATGATTATTATAATTTACTGTAGTTGAATCCCCAGGCTCTCCTGAAGATAATCTAGGCGATTAAAGGTTGAAATTGTCTCTCTTCCACAGTCTACCATCCTCCTTTCCGGGGATAAGGAAGAGTAATACCCACATTTAGAAATAGCATTTAAAAGGCGTCCACAGTGAAAGTGTGGAACGTGTTCGAGCGAGCGAGCAAGCAAGTCAGGCAGTGCTGAGTATTGTCTCATGTGGCTCATCATCTTCCTCTGACTTCCTGACCTGAAAATACTAAAAAGAACTCACTAGATTACATCAAAAATATTGCCTCACACTTCGTAAAACCAACTCTCCCAGCAGTCGTCGGAAAATGCTGCTGTGCTACTCACGCAGCCTTAGACCGTTACTTCTTGCTCAGCCGGCTGTTACGCTAATCTGCCTTATAAAAAATCGTTTCCTCGATTTACGGAAAACCTAATGGGAATTACGGGTTGTCAATGAAATGAAAATAATTGAGGATTTTTGTGCTATTTCCAAATTGGTGTCTATCTTTTTTGTAACTTCAAAATTGGCTGAGATATCCAAACAAGTTCTGTACTGTACTGCAGAGTTTTCCTCCCGACCCCTGCCCCCATTTCTTGCTGATGCGATAAATCTTTTGCTCGGGCACACACTGTATGTCGTAGGTGACTAAATTTGGTGTTCTCGCTGGCTTCGCTCGCTCGAACAATTCCTTGGATATGGTGAATTTGTGAGTATACTTTATTTCTTCTGTTTCTATCCTTGATTTCGCCGAAATTGAAAACCAAACTACCTCAATTAAAATTCTCTCTCTCTCTCTCTCTCTCTCCCCTGACCGTAACCTCTGACCTCTCAGGAAGTAATAAATAATACGCCTGTCACTCTCACCTAGATCTGCGGTCAGACTTGATCTTTTTGAAGAGAGAGAGAGAGAGAATTTTTCAGTTCATAGTCAACTTTTTATTTACTCATTCTCATTGTCATATATTTCATTTTCATCATTCTCTCTCTCTCTCTCTCTCTCTCTCTCTCTCTCTCTCTCTCTCTCTCTCTCTCTCTCTCTCTCTCTCTCTCTCTCTCCCTTGACAGTTGGATAGTTAGTTATGCAGTCAGTTACAGGTCAGTGCGTAGTTAGAATCAGTTAGTTTCAGAGAGGCGTGGAGTCAATCAGTTCCACCCACTCTGTATTCAGTTAACTTCAGGGAGTGAGTGAATTAGCCAGTCAGTAAACCAGTCATTGTCAGTTTAGGGTATTGTAGTTTTGATATTAGTGGGCAGTCATATTCAGTTAGTGGAGTTCGTTCGTTATTTGGTGGAGTTGGTTATTTGGTTCGTTTTTTGGGGATTTCGGTTGCCGTTGTTGAAGTCTATCGGTTATTCAGTTTGTCAGTCAGTGTGGAAGTATACGTCAGTCCCAGTTAGTTTATTTTTATTTATCAGCCCCTTAAAGAGCTGGTTTAGTGTGCTGGTCGGCTGGTTCTTCTGTCAGGGAGGTCATGTCAGTCAGTAAGTGTGAAGCCAGTAAACATTGCCCTTTGTCAGCCACTCCCATACCGTCACCACCAGTTGTTCAGTTAGTCCGTCAGTTTCAGTTGATTTCAGTCTATTGGTCACTCACTTTCGCCCTAATCAGTTGTTCAGTGAGATTTTCAGTTACGCTTAGGTGGTCAGTTTCATCTACGATAGTCAGTTGATCAGTCACTGTCAGTTAGTCAGTTAGTGGAGTGAGTTGATCAGCCAGTGTTGGCGAGTCCATGAGTTTGTGGAGTGTGTCAGATGGTCATTTCATTTGTCATGGTGTCAGTCAGGATGTGTGAAGGCAGTAAACAGTGTCATTTGTCAGCCAGTCTGTTGCCAGGGTTCAATACACCCTCCACCTGCCTAGTCGTCAGTCGCATCACACATTTTTGTATTTGAGTCGTGCTGCCTCCAAACGATGTAATTAACTTTGGAGAAATCATTTATAGTGACTGGAGTTAGAAATCATGAACATTATCAGTCTCCAACAAACCCTTCACAACCTGGTTTCCCTCAGTAACGCCGAAAATAAATTCGTCTACTGGTAGCAAGAATTGGTTAAAAAATGAGTGGAAGGTAGATCATTTAATTAGTCATTCATTTTCCAAGGCTGCCAGTCCTTTATGTATCTACTTCCTAGCTATTTTCTACCCATTCATAATTGTACGTGTATTATGTATGCGATTCTGTTGACTGGCTTCCTTATGTAGGGCTATCTTGTTACTTGTGTTGCTGTGGCACTAGGCGGTATTCACGTGTGGTTAGGAAGCATACTAATACGTCTCCCTCATCGGTTTATTTCTGTATCTTCCCCGTGAGTATATTTTTGTGTGTTATTAATACAATGTGTATTGATATGAGAAAGATATAAGAAGCATATAAGAAGCAAACAAGGATAATGTTAATGGGTAGTTAGGAGAATAAATCGTTAAGGAACAGGTGATAAAAGAACCTCCATACCCGCTTACCTGGTGAAAATATGGGCTTTGGATGGTTTTATTTGTATGTGGGGTTTTCATGGGTAAGATACAGGTTATGTAGCCGCTTCTTAATATCTACCTGTTTTGGACTTCAGTCTTGTGTATAGTTTTCTTCATCGATAGTTTTGTTTATCTGTTTATCGAAATCTTTTTGGTTGTCTGGCCTTGCTGTTCAATCTGTCGTGAGGGATCTCCCATTGCTGAATAAATTTAATGTTTACCAGACAAAACTGGTGAAGGATTGATTTGTTAATGTTTAATACGTTGAGAAGGTATGGGGAGAAGAGAAGCCTAGAAACTAATCTGGCTGCATAGTAGACCGTATTAAAAACCACATTCAGATGGATCTTTATTACGAGATAAGAGCACCATAGAGACAGATAAGGAGGCAGGGTAGTGAAAGATGTTGACGATCGAGTACTGTAGTGCCGCACTGTAGACAAGAGATAACAGTAGCTTGGATACAGATACGTACTAAAGATTAATAGAGAATTGCCAGAGGAAAATAGATTTAACCCTTTCACTACAATTTTGTACTTTAAAGATTTTGATGTCATTTGGGAAAGAATTTGATTCATCAGAAAGGAACTAATAATTTAATGGAGATAGTTCATTACATGTTCAGCAAGCCTGGGTGATCTGCCGAAGGAGTCATGGGAACATTTAATGTATATGAAGAAAAGTGTTTAGAGTTAAGAACGTTATCGAAAAATGAGACACTGTACAATTAAAAAGATATTAGAAAAGATTTGGTAAATACTGTTCCCACGTATTGAAAGCGTGTATTGTGTGTTATTAGTCTCTGATTTTATTTTCTACCATTTGAACCTTTCATGGCACAAATCAGGATCCATAAACAACTAAGTACTTGCAGAATTTCAGCAAGGAGAGATGTATAACAGAAGTGCAGTTTGGCAAGATTTCAAAGCTTAGTGAAGGTAACTGATAACATCTGGGAGATCTGTAAGCTGGAAAAAAAAAAAAAAATAGGGAGAGGGGGCGAGAAAATACACAAATAAAGCTTGAAAAGTAAAGCTAAACTGTAGTAACCGGCATCTTATTGACAGAAAATAAGTCAAAATTAGTTACTGTATTCCTAAGAAGGCATATAGAGCTCAGTAGGTGCAGAATTTCAACGAGGATGTGCAGTTTGGTGGGATTTGAAAGCAGGTCAAAATTGCCGACTCAGCCCACCCCTGGCCCATCCAATTCCCACGCACCCTAAATTTTATCATGTACTCTTAGTTGATGGCCCCGCTGCGTAATATATATGCCCGATCCTCTCCTCTCCTCTCTTCTCCTTTCCTCTTCTCTTCTCTTCTCTTCTCTCCTCTCCTCTCCTCTCTTCTCTTCTCTTCTCCTTTCCTCTTCTCTTCTCTTTTCTTCTCTCCTCTCCTCTCCTTTCCTCAATTTTATTCCCCCCCCCCTCTCTCTCTCTCTGTATGTATGTACAGTATGTATGTATGTATGTTTATTACTGTATGGGCATATTTATGCTGAGTGCTTTTAGTGAGCGCGCTTGTTAATAGTGTGTGTGTGTGTGTGTGTGTGTGTGTGTGTGTGTTACTGATGCGTGAGAGTGTGTGGGTGCATGTGCGTAAATACGTGTAAGCATTTGACCCTGACCCTTGTCCACAAATACCTGGCCTGTGACGAAGAATGACAAGTCCCTGATGAATACTGCCAAACTTTTTTTAGCTGAAATAACAGAATGCTGGAGTATTTAACTTAGTTTGATTTTTTAAAGGTCTTCCCGTTCCCATAGATGAGTACCGGCATTTTACTCAGCTCCAGTATCTGTCTGTCTGTCTGTCTATATATCTGTCTATCAATATAATCACCCCATCATAAGTGAGGAAAAATGACGATGGTGATGGTGGTGGTGGTGGTGGTGATTTCAGCTTAAAAGATCCCATTCTCCCTGAAGGACCTGCTTAGAATCTGTTTCCGGTAACTCCTGTGCTATGACATCTCTACTGTTTTGGCCTTGTTCTTGCTGCCTCCAGACGATTTTATTCAGCTTAGAGGCATCCCCCCCCCCTTCTACACACACACGGAAAGAGAACAAGCCTTCTTTAACCTCTTTACTGTGATACCACGGGCAGCTCTATTGACGGTGGAAAGCCCTTATCGTTGAATGGGTTAAACTCTGAAAGGATGGCTCGGCTTTTTTCTTTTTTCTTTTTTAAGAAAGCGTAAATACACTGGCGAAGCGATTACAGGGCAAAGAGATATTAGCCCCCTCTGTACGAGACATCCTTCCAGTGTTGTATAGTTCATAGGCTCGATAAAAATAATAATAATAATAATAATAATAATAATAATAATCATTCATCATTCATTCATCATCATCATCCAGTCCTACATTGCCCCATGAGAAGCGTAGGAGCCCGGGGCTAGCAAGTTTGTCCTTACATTTAAGGTGAGAGTGACCAGCCTCACTCATAATAATAATAATAAAAAAGAAGCACTTTTAGCCCGAATAAAGTTCTTGATTGAGTTCATGACTGCGAAATATTTATTCTTCCACTACGAAATGTCCTTCCAGAGTTGCATAATTCCCCTGGTGTAGCAAGAATATACACAGACTCGTAAAACGCGGCTTAGTATTGAAGAGGATTAGGTCTGTCGCTTGAATCCGGTGACGGCTTTTGCTGCTTTAGTCTTGGTAGCTGTAGATAATATATATATATATATATATATATATATATATATATATATATATATATATATATATATATATATATATATATATATTTGCTCGAGGGAAGCTTTTAGAACAGGAGGGGATGAATATAGTCCTTGTCAACAACCTACTTCAGCAAGAGATCCTATTTAAGTTTAGTGAATTCGTCTGGCAGCAGCAAGAAATGACGTCCTCGGGCAGAAGGGGTGAATGGTTTATCATAACTGTCGGTGAGGTCGTTTCGAAGTGAATAAATCGTCTGAAGGTAGCAAGAGTAAACAATGCGTCATCGTACTGAAAGGGTTTAACCAAGGTAATCTGTAATCCTCCGACATTTAACCTTTGTCTTAGGCACAAAAACATAGAGAAGTAAATAATTAATGAACAAAACGTGTTGTTAGCCTGAATATGATTAGGTGGGTCCATGGCAAGGAAAGGGATAACTTACATGAGAGCATCACACACACGTGCAGTCAAATTTCGTTTTGAAGATTGATTTTCTTGGAAGGACAAGGAGAGGAGAGTGCAGAAATTCTGCATGTCTCTCGCTATTCTTGTAGAACCAAGTATTAGGTACGAGAGGCATCGGGTTTCAAGTACAGTATTCTTGTGAATCCTGACCCGAGTTGTTGACAGATATATTGCATGGACACTGCAGTAAAATTGGTTCATTTCATGTAAAAACAGAAGTCACCCATGGAAGAGGAGTGGTGTAGAGAGACAGAGTTCATATATTTGAATCAGTGTATGATGGTCACCGTATGTGCATCGGTTTGTATGATGTCTAGTGTAGGAACAACCCTTTTCTGAGGGAGAGTGATAGCCAGACTTTACCTTACCTCATACTGGCGAAGTAAAAGTCAAGAAAATATATTGTGAGAGCAGATCGTGTTAAAGCTGGTGTTGTAATGGCGATGATTGTGTGTGACAGAGGCTGTATATGTTATTGATGTGAACCGACAGAATTTGAACATGTTAGCATATAAAAGGACCTACTAGCAGCACCCGCTTTAAATATCCGCCACGGACTGATGCCATCCCAAACTCTGAGTACCACTGAATCAAGAGGCGAACGCGTTATCCACCGAGCTGCCGTGGCACCCAGTTCATTAGAAGACTATCACAACGCAGCCACATATACGTGCCGAATTTTATCAGATGTAGGTCTTAATGAGTTAATAGACATAAGCTACTGGGTGGGCAGACGGACTATGGGGTGCAAACGAAAACATCCAGTAATACTTCCAATTATTCCTATCGAAGCAGTTTATGACAGGGTAGGTAGTGACAGAAGAATCGACCTTATGGCGCTAAAACAAGTCTAGAAAAACATTAAATCAGAACACAGATAACGTCTTGTGTTTTAGCAGCCATAACAACCCTCCATCCACATCCACATCAGACAGATGAAAGGATAGAGAAAAAAGATAGACAAGGAGAGATAGAAATAAACCGAACTGGTGAGATGCTGAGTTAATGCAATGGTTGTAAGAGTGAGCATAACTCCTTTCTCTTTTGTAATAATATCCCATCTTTAGTTACGGACTTACACAACAGCAACCTAGATAGATTGTAGAAGGTTGGCAAACAGAGAGGTGGTGAGACACACACACACACACACACACACACACACACACACACACACACACACACACACACACACACACACACACACACACACACACACACACACACACACACACACACACACACACACACACACACACACACACACACACACACACACACACACACACACACACACACAACGTGAAATAGGAAGGCAGAGAAACAGAAAGAACGGACAGAAGCAGACCTGAAAAAACTGACAGCTAAACAGAGTGGGTGGCTAAGGGAGAGTGGAGGCGAAACACAAACAGAGAACAGACACAACTTCAAACAGACAGAATAGGAAGTCCACGATCAAACGGAGAGAGAGAGAGAGAGAGAGAGAGCATAACTCCTCTCCCTGTTGCAATAATCGCCCATGCTGAGTTATGGACGTAGACAGAACCCCACCGAGTTGACAGATATAAGGAGCAGAGAGAGAAGAACCCAGAGCTGATAGCCTTCAAAATATATCACTTCCAGTGTAAACCACAAAGCGAAAGTAAAATTCAGGATTTGTTCATTTCGAGATTTCTAGACATACTGCTTTATGGAGGTCAACGTCAGTGGGAGAGAAACGATAAAGAAGACATTTCCATAGTATATTAGTTTCTTTCAACAAATGGACAGACAGACAGACAGTGAGTGGGTAGCGGAGGAAGATGAGGGAGACAGGCAGACGGTACCCCACAGACGGTCAGGGAATGGTAAGAGGGGTACTGGGTGATAGACAGGAAAGCAGACGCCACAGACAGAAAGAGGGTGGTAGAGAGAGGTAGCAGGTAACAGACAGACATTATCCCCACAGACGGAGTGAGTGAGTGATGTAGTAGGCAAGAGACAGACAGACAGACCCCCAGAGAGAGGGAGTGGGTGAGGAAGGCAGTAGGCAAGACAGACAGACAGCTTCATAAACAGAGAGGGGATGGTGAGGTAGGGGGAGAGGGGGTGGTAAGGTAGGAAGAGGAGGGAAAATGGTAATCAGAGAGAGCGTAACTCCCTCTCCCTTTTGCAATAATCGCCCGTGTTGAGTTATGGACGCCTAAATCACGCTGCTCAACTGTGAAATGAGAGAGAGAGAGAGAGAGAGAGAGAGAGAGAATATGTATGTATGAATGTTTGTGTGTAATTGTCAGTCTATATGGGAATGTAATCGTGAATATGATTGTGTGTGTGTGTGTGTGTGTGTGTGTGTGTGTGTGTGTCTGTGGTGTTGTGTTGTGTTGTGTGTGTGTGTGTGTGTGTGTGTGGTGTTGTATTGTGTCGTGTTGTGTGTGTGTGTGTGGTGTTGTATTGTGTTGTGTTGTGTTGTGTGTGTGTGTGTGTGTGTGTGTGTGTGTGTGTGTGTGTGTGTGTGGTGTTGTATTGTGTTGTGTGTGTGTGTGTGTGTGTGTGTGTGGTGTTGTATTGTGCTGTGTGTGTGTGTGTGTGTGTGGTGTTGTATTGTGCTGTGTGTGTGTGTGGTGTTGTATTGTGCTGTGTGTGTGTGTGGTGTTGTATTGTGCTGTGTGTGTGTGTGGTGTTGTATTGTGCTGTGTGTGTGTGTGGTGTTGTATTGTGCTGTGTGTGTGTGTGGTGTTGTATTGTGCTGTGTGTGTGTGTGTGGTGTTGTATTGTGCTGTGTGTGTGTGTGTGTGTGTGTGTGTGTGTGTGTGTGTTGTTTGATGTGCTGATCTGTGTTGATATTTTTAGATTGTGTGTGTGTACATGAGCGTGTTTTTCAACCCGTGGTATTTTTACTTTGCAAACTTGTTGTGCTGTGGTGTATGTGTGTGTGTGTGTGTGTGTGTGTGTGTGTGTGTGTGTGTGTGTGTGTGTGTGTGATTGCCTTGATTAGTATGATGCTGAGACTTGTCGGTATTCAGGAGAGAGAGAGAGAGAGAGAGAGAGAGAGAGAGCTGCAGTTGAGTTTGCCCACTGCTGTCCACTCCATCGTCACTCTTTACACAGCCATTATCTGCCTTGCTTAATGCTGGCAACACCTGGCAATTCACGACCGTTACTGCACCGGATAGCGCTTCTACGTTCTATTTAAGCCATTTGACCCCCAGGGATTTCTTTCACTCTTAAAAAACCGTCTGACTCTAGCCTAACCCCTTTTGCAGGGACCTGTTGTTATTATTTTTATTTTTATTATTATTATTATTATCATTATTATTATCATTATCATTATTGTTGTTATTAATAATAATAATAATAATATTATTATTATTATTATTATTGTTATCATTATTATTATTAATTTTTAATATTATGTGACCATTTGTTTCCCTCGATTTCCCTCAGTAGTGCAACATAATCGTCTGGCTTAAGCTTTATCCTCTCTGCGATTATTATTATTATTATTATTATTTTGCTAGTTTCATTCTTTCCTTTCTTCTGCCTGCGGGTTACTTTACACTCCCTCTTGTGTCTTTCTTTCCTTCTTTCTTTCCTCTTCCTTCTGCCTGTGGGTGACTCTACAAGTGACAAGCCAAATGGTTTCCTGTACACCAGGAAACCATTCACTACGCTGGATGGTAACCATATAACCAAATTTTGGCTCCTGGTGGTTTATTGGGTAATAAGGGTGCTCCAATCGGATTGAGCCGGTGAAGGTTTATATCAAGGGGTGGTTGGGGTTTATTGCTCACGTAATGCCACTCAGGGATGAGTGAGGCTGGTCACTCTCATCTTAAATGCCAGGACCAACGTTCCTAGTCCCGGACTCCTACGCTCCTCATGGGGCAACGTAGGATTAGATGATGGATGGATTATTTTATTCCTTTGACTCACAGGATTTCTCTAAGTCGTATAAGATCATATGGCCTTAGCTTCAGCTTATCTGGCGCGGTGCTTAAATGCATTCCGGATTTACGAGAAGTTTACGTTTTTAGCCGGATAAATGGTAAGTGTAGGTCATCTGTTGGAGGAATGGCCCGTTGATCCTAACACTGGAGAATTGATCCCTGTTTGAGGCAGGAAATACTGAGTCGTAATTCGTCTGGATAGGGTTTGAATTTCCTCTCCTGTAGCCATGGACGTGTTGTAAAGCACATCAATGCCATCACGCCAGCCGAAACACAGCCCCGGCATGTCTCGACATTGACGGTTCGGTGTTAGCGTCCAGGTGACATACGAGGGTGTGGGGCGACATCTTTTGGTGTGCGGGAGTGCTGTTGGGCCGCAGGGAACAGGTTGGCAAGTTCGTGGCCGAGATTGGATACGTTAAAAAGAAGAAAATATGTAGGGATTCCATATGTTGATTAAAATCTCTCTCTCTCTCTCTCTCTCTCTCTCAACCCGATTAAAGTATGGCGCTATAGAGTATTCGTGTCAGTGAAATAGTTAATCTTTGTGACAGGAACCTTGCTAGTGTAGTCAGTGATCTAGCGTGTATAGCAGGAAATACTTAGCGCACCTGTGTCCATTAGCAACAGCAATAGGAGTGGGAAATTATCACTTGGCGTTAATGTACTGTATGTATAACCCTGCGAGCATATTTAGTAGTTTGGCGTGTTTAACAAGAAAATACGGCACTTCAATGTTTGGCGAAAAGAGTTGATGATTTTAGCAGGGATTAATTTCGAAGTCAAGAGAGCATTGATATATTCAGAGGTCTAGTAGTAAAATTATATTCGCTTGTTGAGCAGAAATATGCGGTACTTGAGTGCGTCCAGAGCAAGGGGAGAGATTGGTGTTTTTGCAGGTAGGTGTTTTATAAAAGATCAGATAGCATTGGTGCTGTCAGAACCCCGTTAGTTTATTCGGTAGTTTTGCGTGTTTCGTTGGAAAATACGATGTTTCAGTGCGTCGGTAGGAGCAGACAGGAAGAAGAGGTGGCATTAGTATAAGAACTGTTAGTTTATATATTATTCTAGCTTGGTTAGTAGTAAAACACTGAACGATACTTAAAGGCTTCCGTAACACTGAAAAAGACTGAATGTTTTTTAACAGAAATATAATCAGATAACATTGGTGTATTGAGAAGGCTGCTGGTTTATTCAGTATTCTCGCGTGTTCGATTTCGCTGGTGGCTGCCTCAAAGTTGGTCACTTAAACTTTGGACCGGGATTTCCGTTACAGGCGGTTATTTCGGTTGGGTTTTCGGCAAACTGTGATTGGCCGGCCGCAC
Organism: Coenobita brevimanus; assembly: GCF_032717465.1. Taxonomy (NCBI): domain Eukaryota; kingdom Metazoa; phylum Arthropoda; class Malacostraca; order Decapoda; family Coenobitidae; genus Coenobita; species Coenobita brevimanus. The sequence goes on from NC_137018.1 coordinate 40,967,275, forward strand.
GCTGACTTCATTTCAAATTTATATTCAGTTTTGGGTGGCGCTGGAGCATCGGGGTGTTTTTCCGCCCGGTGAGATACGTAAAAGCTGCGAGGCTGTTTGTAGTACCATTGTGTATCAGGAACTGTGGGGAGGTGAATAGAAACCACGAAGCTGTTTGTAATATTCTGTACTGTTTTGGGAGCTGCCTATTGATACCAGAATCTGAAAACCTACTCTTCCTGGTCTGAAAAATGGTCTTTGTATAGTGAATATTGTGAACTCTTCTGTGAACATGTGAACACTGTTGTGAAAATTGTGAACCCGGTATATGTGAAGGCTAACATCACTGAGACGATACAGAAAAATGGGTGAATTTGTTTATAGTATATTGGTATTACTTGTTTTGCCAATCTCTCTCTCTCTCTCTCTCTCTCTCTCTCTCTCTCTCCAATAATATATTACACTATATATATGTATATATATAATATACATATATGTATTATTTATATATATGTAATATATATGTGCAACATCTTATACCCTCAAAATAGATATATAAAATAGGTCTAATGTTTGATGTTACATGTATCATTGTAGCAGTAGGATCAAGTGAAAATATTTACAAGTAATTATGAATATCCATCACGTTCTGATAGTGCGTCTTATCTACAGTGCTAGTAATGGGAATATGTGTTCAGTATTTATATTTCCACGCCATGTAGCATTGTATTAGTTTTCCCTTGAACTAGTGGTAACTATTAACAATAAAGTCATTTGTTGGTGGCCAGAGTTATAACCAGGGCTCGGGGTTTCACATAGCTAATTAGCTTTACATACATAAATGCATACACCCATACGTGCTGCACATGCATACTACTGTGGCGTACAGAGGTAGTGTGTACATGGGTAGTCGTGTGCGTGGTCGAGGCGGGGGTGATGGAGTGGCAAATTGGTTTTAAATTGTACTGTGATTGCCGTCTCTCTGTCTCTAAACTTTACTCTCTCTCTCTCTCTCTCTCTCTCTCTCTCTCTCTCTCTCTCTCTCTCTCTCTCTCTCTCTCTCTCTCTCTCTCTCTCTCTCTCTCTCTCTCTCTCTCGTATTATCAGACTCTCCCTCATTTAAACTAGCTTCTGATCCCCAGCTTAAGTCTTTCAAAGCGAAATGGTACAAAAATCGTACTTATATTGGTTTTCTCCTATCCAGTTACAACAGAGCGAACATGCTAATTCAACTGACATTATGCTACTTTATATTCACTTTCCCTGACAGGTGAAGACAGTGTAGAAAATATATACCGTACATCTCTCTTTAACCTACCAGTGTTCCATGACGTTCTATTTTTCTTTTCAGGTACTGTATGGTGTTCCTCATTGTCCTGCCGGCTTCAGGTAGAAAGTGGTGAGTGGCAGGAGCCTTTTTGCGAGTAGATATTATAACGTCAGTAACACACTACCTAAAAATATCCAGCTGGCCCATTATTGTTCACCATCTTTGTACTTACTCTTACCGCATATTCCTCGCCTTCATCTCCCCTTCCCACCATCTCTCGTATCCACAACATATCCCATTATTTGATGAAGTTGCTCTCTAATATCGTACTACCTTTTTCTCTCTTTTTGTTCTTTTTCACTTCCTTCCATTCCCTTCTGTGTTTTCATTCTCTCTAGCCTCCCTTCCCCTTCATCATCATTCTTGTACATTTCACTCTTCTCTTCCTCGTGTCTCCAGTCCTCTTCCTCTTCCATTTCGTACCCCTCCCCCTCCTCCATCTTTTCCTCGACTACTTGCCCCCCTCCTTCTCTCCCTCTCTCCCTCCACATCTCCCACGCAAGGAGTGTGAAGATTGGCTTGACACTGTACTCTCCTCCTCCTCCACACTACTACTACTATATCCTATTCCTTCCACTACTCCCCCCTCTTAATCATCATTGCTTCCCCGCCTCACTCCCCTGTTCCCTTTCCCATCTCTCCCTTTGTTTCCTCATTTTTCATCTGTCTTCATTTTTTCTCGTACCTCTTCCTTCCTCGATTTTTTCAAGACCCACCCTTTTTGTTTTTTACTCCTTCCCCCTCCTATTCCCCTACCTCCCATGCGAGGTAACTGAAGGTTAATCGATAATCTCTCTCTCTCTCTCTCTCTCTCTCTCTCTCTCTCTCTCTCTCTCTCTC
>NC_137018.1:40974423-41024423 GCF_032717465.1 Coenobita brevimanus
TGTGACCTTGACTATGGGAGTAGGTGGTTGATTGTTGCGCGCGACACACCGTCATGGTGTGGGGAACAGTTGTGTTAAGTTATATCAAAATCTGTCCATGCATGTGGAAGATACAGAGCGGACACGAAATTGCGGACGGAATGCCGGACGTACTGACATACTGGTACTTACGGAACCGCGCAGACCTATAGTCCCCGACCGGCTTGACCGTTAGGGGACTAATAAAGACTAGAAATCTTAAGAGTGAATCAAAGTTTTATTGACTGCGGTAATTTCTGTATTTAATCCTCTGTATTGCCAGACGACTTAATTCAGCAAAGGGGAGATCTCGAAAGAAAGGTATTAACAAGTTTACTGGCATAACGTATTATTTATATTATTATTGCTACCTTCGGATGGTTTTATTCAGATTAGGGGAAAGTGTTAGAAGGCATGGTTACGTTGGAGAGGGGTGATCAAAGAAGTAGAGAGGAATGAGAAAAATATGTCAAGGGAAGGTGTAAATGGGAGGTAAATGGAGGAGAAAAGACTGAAAAAATAAATAATTAGGAAGAACGAGATGGGAAAGGAAAATTCAAGTCTTTAGAGGAGGAAATGTTAGCAAGGAGAGGATTGATCAAAGAGGGAATAGACAGGGGCGAATAAATGTGTCAATACGAAGAGGAAGAGGAGAAAGAGAAGCATAGGAGGAGAAAGAGAAGATGGGATGAGGAGGAGGGGGGAGAGGAGAAGAGATGGATGGGAGTAGGCGAAAGAGAAGGATGGGAGAAGACGAAAGAGAAGGATGGGAGAAGACGAAAGAGAAGGATGGGAGAAGACGAAAGAGAAGGATGGAAGCAGGAGAAAGAGAGGGATGGGAGTAAGAGATTGAAGGATGGAAGGAGGAAAGAGAAGGATGGAAGGAGGAAAGAGAAGGATGGGAGGAGGAGAAAGAGAAGGATGGGAGGAGGAGAAAGAGGAGGACAGGAATAGGAGAACGAGAAAGATCAGTAGGAGGTCGGAGAGAAAAGAACAGGAAGGGAAAGAGATGGATTAGGAAATGGAAATGATGGACGAGAAGAAAAATATTTGTTGGAGAATGAAATCAGAAAAATTGGAGGAAAATAAATGAGGAAAAAAAGGAGGGAACTGTGAGGGGGAAATGATGGAGGAGGAGGAGGAGGGTAATTATGAGGGGGGAGTGAAGGTAGAAAGAAGTGAAGGAAGAGGAATGAAAATGAAGAAGCGGAGGAAATGAAGAGGAATGAAAAGGGGGAGATTGATACGTAAGGAAATTAAAGAAACAGAGAGATAAGTAAGAAAAAAAAAAGTATGGAAATAAAATACAAATGGGAATGGAAATGAGAGAGTAAGATGAGTAAGTGGTGATACAAAAAGATGAATAAAAAAGAATAATGTCATCTTCTTCAATAAGCTGTTTTTTTTTTTTTTTAATCACTTTCAAACACTTTTATTTTTCTTAAAGGAGACTTACTGACCTGGAGGAGTTGGATATAGCCTTAGTTACCCCTTCAGTACGAGGAGTCTTATCCTTGAATGTGATCGCCTGTAAGTAGGAGAGAGAGAGAGAGAGAGAGTACACCCTCGCCCTGAAGGAGTTATATGAAGAAAGATGAATAAGAAGATAAAGGAGAAAGAGAATTATAAGATGATAAATGAGGAAGAGGATTATAAGATGATTAATGAGAGAGGGAGGATTATAAAGGAGATTAAAGAGGACAATGGAAAAAGTATTAAGACACTGAAGAAAACAAAGGGGAAGATGATTAAGGGTAAATAAAGGAGCAAATTATTTTAAGTAATGAGAAGAGGAAATCAAGAGGAGTATAAGGTAATAAATCAAAGAAAGAGGAAGATAATATTAATAGTTAGTTGAAGAGAAAAATGAATAAGAATGGGGAAGATGAATGTGAAGAAGCAGATAAAATAGGAAAGAAAAATAAAGGAAAGGAAAGAAAAAGAAGATACTCTGAGGAAGGAGAGGAAATTCTGTTAGAGGATTAAAGAAGAGGAAGAGGAAAATAGTGGGTAGATGAAGAGGGAATGGAAATTGGAGAAAAGTGATGATCATTAAGGAAATACAGGTGACACAAAAAAAAATATATGTTGGATTACAGAAGATGATTATGAGGAAGGAGACTAAAGGAAGAGGAAAGAGAGTACGAAGATTAAGACAGGAAACTCCAGGATGAGTAATAAAAAGGGAAGATGATAATTAAGGAGCTGGAAGGAAAAGGAAAAAGCATGATGAATGAATAAAGAAAGCCTGAGGTTGTTCACTGTAATTAGCCAAGTATTATAATTCCTTCACTAATTGTCTCATTAAGGATCGCCAGGAGGATTAAGGAGGGAGGAGTTATTGGGAGGGAGGGAGGGAGGGGAAGGGAGGAGGGATTTATGGAGGGGGGAGAGGGGGGCAGGGAGGGAGGTGGAGAGAGGTTGAGAGAAGAGCTAAAAGTTGAAGAATTAATGACGGGTTGTAGGAAAGTTAGAGAGAGGGAAGGAGGGAGGGAAGGAGAGAGGGATGAAGAGAAGAGAAGGGAAGGAGGGACAGGAGAGAGAGAAAGCAGCGGAGAAAAAGGGACAACGAGGGCGAAGCAAGAAGGAATAAGGAAGTAGAAAGGAGAAGGAAGGTAAGGATGAGAGCGAAGGAAGGAGGGAGAGAAGGAGTGAAGGATGAAGAGAAGAGAGAGAAAGCAGAGGAGAAAAGAGACGAAGAGGATGAAGAAAGAAGGAATGAGGAAGGAGAAGAGAGAAGGAAGATAGGGATGAGCGATAAACCTAGAAGGAAGGAAGAAGGGAGAGAATAGAGAAGGAAGGAAAGAGGGATTTGAATAGTGAAGAAAGATATGAAGGAAGTAGGAAAGTAAGGAAGTCAGGAAGAGAGCCATAGGGAAATGAGGTGGGAAGAAAAGGAGAGAGGAAGAAAGAGGAAAGGAGGTGAGAAGAGAAGAGAGGAAGAGCAGGAAGGAAAATACGTGAGAGGAAGACTCACGGAAAGGAGGTAGGAAGGAAGGAGGAAGTGAAAGTAGGAATATAGGAAAGAAGAAATGGGGCAGAGGGAAGAGGAAGAGCAGGAAGGTATGAAGATCGAAGTAAGAGTGAGAAAGGAGAAAGAAAAAAGGAGAGAAAGAAGGTTGGGAAGGAAAGGGAGAAGAGAAATGACTGCGAGGATTCGAAGACAAAAGGGAAGGGGAAAAGGAAGGGATGAGAGACGAAGGAAAGCTAAGTAGGTGAGGAGAGACTGAAAGAGGAAGGAAATAGAGAAAAGAAGGGAGGAAGGGAAGAAGTGAGAAAAGGAAGGATGTATGGGAAAATTGAGAAGGAGGGAGTGAAGTGAGTCGAGGAACGGAGGAGGAAAAGAAAGAGACAGGGAGAAAGGTAAGAAGAAAGGAGGGAACAGTGCAGGTAGAGAAGGAAGGATGGAAGAAAAACACACAGAGGAAAGAGACGAAATGAGAAAGGATAAAAAGGAGGGAGAGAGAGAGAGAGAGAGAGAGAGAGAGAGAGAGAGAGAGAGAGAGAGGTATTAATTGAAAGGGAAGGGGGAAGACAGAGGGATCTCAGTTTCACACACCCTTATCAGTTGATCAAGCAGTACAAGTGACACTCCCTTACACTCATTATTGGAGTCAGATTTCTCTCTCTCTCTCTCTCTCTCTCTCAATCTTTCTTCCTCCTCCTCGTTTCCTTTCCTTTTCTCTTCTTTTTTCCATCATTTTTTTTCCACACCACTAGGTTATAATCGGAAATTGTTGTCTGGGGGTTGTTTTTGTTATTAATTAATTAATTAATGGAGGTTCGACGCACTGTTGCCTCACTTTTTGTTGGTAGTTTTTTGGTTGTGTGTGTGTGTGTGTGTGTGATAAATAGATAGGAATAGATGGATAGATAGATAGATATAAATGTGTGTGTGTGTGTTGGTAGGAATAGATGGATAGATAGACAGGTAGATAGATAGATATAGATGTGTGTGTGTGTTGGTAGGAATAGATAGATAGATAGATATAGATATGTGAGAGAGAGAGAGAGAGAGAGAGAGAGAGAGAGAGAGAGAGAGAGAGATTAATATACAGTAGTTTCATTTATCAGAAAGCCACTATATAGTTTTTATATTGCAAAGCCATTCAGATGATGATTTACCCTGAAACACACACACACACACACACACACACACACACACACACACACACACACACACACACACACACACACACACACACACACACACACACACACACACACACACACACACACACACGAGAGAGAGAGAGAGAGAGAGCTACTGTAAAAGAAATTGTACACGAGGAAGAGGTGAAATAAGGAAAGGAAAGAAAAGTAAGAGTTATGGGAAGCACTATGTAGGAGGAAAGGAAGAGGAGGAAAATGGAAGAGAAGAGGAGGAAGAGGAGAGGTAATTGGAGGAAAGGTAGTGGAGGGGACGGGAGGGGAGGGAAAAGGCGAGGAGGGGCGGGATTTAAGAGATGGGAGAAATGGGGTGGAAAGGAAATGCCGAGGAACGGAGAGAGAGAGAGAGAGAGAGAGAGAGAAGGGTCGAGTTACTGACAGATATAAATAAGGAGTAAATTGAGAGGTGATTGCGCAGGCTAAGTGAGTGATTTATGTTGATGGTGAGGCTGATAAGGGTTCGATGTTTGAGTGTTGTGTTACCAGTTGTAGTAGTAGTAGTAAGGAGTAGTAGTAGTAGCAGAATTTCCATGACGAGGGGAAAGGGACGCGGTGGGTGTGGAGGGCGGGGACTAAATAAAAATAACACTAGCATCATTATTTCCTCCGTGCATCCCTCGTTGCTCTTAAATAACCTCATCTCATAATTATTTCCGTAAAAGTATTTCCCGCTACATCAAAGAAGACTCTCCTTCCATGGGCGGAGGAGACAGCCAGTGGACCGCCTCTTGTAAATTGTGTGTGAAAGTGCGTTGAGAGAGAGAGAGAGAGAGATTGGTGGTGGTAGGAAATGAGAAAGAGTGCTTGGCAAAATACGAGAGAGGAAGAGGAGGGAGGATAAAAATGAAATTGGCAGGAGAAAATGAGAAAGAAAATTAGGGATGAGAAGGTTGGGGATGGGAAGTGAAGGGAGAGAGAAGAATCTGAGAGAGGAAGAGAAGAGCAGTGGGGAGGGAAAAGATGGAGAGAAGAACTTGAGGAAAAGCGTTGAGGAAGAGGAGGACCTGAATGGAGGAGGAAACTTGGTAGAAGGAGGAAGAGGATAAGAGTAAGAAGAAGAGAGAGGGAAAGAAGAGAAGAGGGGAAGGGGTGGGGGCAAGGTGGGGTTGGAAATGTGAAAGAGAGTAAGGGAGAATATACGATGAAACGGAAGATAAAGAGGGGGAGATTGTGTGGGTCTGGGGTTTTGTAGGAGGAGAAAGGAGGAAGCAGAATCAGGGAAGAAAGGAGAGGAAGAAAATGAAGGGAAAAGGAGGAAGGGGGAAAGGCGATGAATCTAGTGGAGGGGGGGGGTTGTTGGGTGGTGGGTTGGAGGGTGAGAGTGGGGGGAGAGAAGTTATTCACTGTTGTAAATTGTGTATAAAAATTGCTTTAAGGAGGGGAGAGAGAGAGAGAGTCGTTATTCATCCCTGGAGCTGATTTGCACACAGCGCTCTTTTGTGGTCGTAATTGTGTTAGGCCCGGGTGCACATGTGAGGGTCTAGACGTGCATCTTTGGCGCTCATGGGTGCACATTGCTCGGCTGTTACGTCCACATAAGTTGTACGCGCACATGTGAAGGCCCAGACATGCTTCTTTTATGGTCATCTGTGCACACTCCTTTTTTGTTCACATATATATAAAATGTTTTTGGTGCATATGATTACATTTGGCGTTTTGAATGCACATGGAATGCAAGTTTTTTGTGGTGCACATGGTTATAAAAGGTATGGTTTGTGATGCACATGAGTACACACGGGTTTGTTTTTGTTGCACAGTTATAAAGTGTTTTCGTGCATATGGATACACAGGATAGTTTGGTGTACATGCCTTCTGCGTACGTGTGAAGGGGCTTGGCGTGGTTACTATGCCTGTATTCCAAGTGACTTTATATTTCCTAACACTTGTTTTTGAGCGATTTATTCTGCGCATTGGACCTCGGTATTGTGAGTCACTGATACAGACACTATCGACATTAAAACAGACAGCAGTCATTGCAACCCCAGGCTCATCTAAACGTGAACCCAGTGGACTGCTAGCCAAAGCTGCCTCTCTTTCGCAGTCCACCACCATCCTTTCGGGGGACGGGGAGGGAATAGAGGGACGTTTGTATTACCGGACAGCTCCAACGTTCCTCTGCAGCATCATTAAAACGATGTGATTGGTATAAAAGAGAATGTGAAAGTAAGGTATGGGAAGTAAATAGCTAAGGAAGAAATGCTACGGAACGCCTTATGCCACCTAGAATTCGTCCCAAGACATTCGTACGTTGATAAATGGAATGGTTTTCGGTGCACTTGTGGTAGTACGCCCACACCGGGGAAGTGGCATTGTAAATTCATAAGTACACACGGCTTTATTTTTGGTGTACTGTACATGGGCCTAGTGCGCTCATGGTATTCACACCCTGATTCACATGGCATTACATGTACACAAACATGCGTAGCCCTGAGCGGGGTGTTAGAGCTTCTCATGCGCGCGCGCGCGCGCACGTACGTGTGTGTGTGTGTGTGTGTGTGTGTGTGTGTGTGTGTGTGTGTGTGTGTGTGTGTGTGTATGTATATATATATGTATATATATATGTATATATATATGTATATATATATGTATATATATATATATATATATATATATATATATATATATATATATATATATATATATATATATATATATATATACTGTATGTCGGTGAACAAATATTATGAAATGTTTAAAAAAGAATGTTAAAAAAATACGCACCCAAGAAATGCGTACGCAGCCATATTCACACATGTATACCCTTGCTTTTATATACCGTTATCTCTGGCAATTGTGATAGTTTTGGTAGTGATAATGCTGGAATAGTAGTAGCAGTTGTGGCGTGGTAATTGTGGTGCTGTGGTAATTTTGCCGTAATTGTGGTGCTTTTGGATGGTGGAGTGGCGTGGTGGTGGTGGTGCTTTAGCGGCGCAATTGTTTGTCGTGTGTTGGTGTTGGTGTTGCTGTGTTAAGGAAGTGTCGTTGTGGTGGTGGTTGGTGGTGTGATGCAGGGACGTACATGGTTCGTAACTGATGTGTGGTGTGATGGTGTAGTGGTGTGGTAACTTAGTGGAATGGTGATGATGTGGTGTTGGTGTGTGTGATGGAGTATGGTGATGCTGGTGTAGCGTTGTGGTGTGCGATATGATGGTGTACTGGTGCTTTAGCTGCGGCCGCGTGTTCTGTGATGAGAAAGTGATGATGTAACTGTCATTGGAATGTAGTTGTAGTGATGGTGATTGTCATTGGAATGTAGTTGTAGTGATGGTGATTGTGCTGATTGTAAGATGGAGAGTAAGGAAGCGACTGTGATCACCAGAAAAACAATGTAGGTGTGGTTTGATGGTGTCGGTGTAGTGGTGTAGTGTTACTGTTGTGAGCAGTAAATGGTGTCATGATATTGAACCTGGTTGTCTTTGGCTTTGGTGATTTTGTAATGTCCGTAGCGATTTGTTTTGCATTTTATATCTTAATGTTTTTTTGTGACTAGAACTACGTGGATATTAAAATGATAGAAATTATATATACACAAGTGAATTATATGGTGTAATTTGCAAGATACGAGTATCTGTGGGAATAAAAGCAACGAAATTTTTGTGACAACAAGATTACGGCTGCATGTCGAGGATCTGCAAGGGTGTACTGGTAAAGATGAGGGCAGACACCATGAGACGTTTAGCCGCGGTGCTCATCTCCGTAACTTGACCTTTGAGCCTGTGTTTGGTTGCTAACCCATTATCCTGGTTTATAAGACGACTGCATTATCATAGTTACTACATGTACCTGCTGTGGGTGAAATCCTAAGTATTCTGAGGCACGAAGGTAGTGGGGGAAAAGTATATATATATATATATATATATATATATATATATATATATATATATATATATATATATATATATATATTTTACGAGGCCAAGATGCACTTGACAGGTTGATGATGATTGGCCGAATGCAACGTTTCCGAATAACATCGTTGTATTTCAAATAATTACAGGTAATGGGAGTCGAAACCTAGTAATTATCTGAAATACAACGATGTTAGTAGGACATGAAGTATTCAGCCAGCCATCACGAACCTATCAAGTGCATCTTCGCCTTGATAGGAAAAACTGAGTATAGTATGTGTTTGTTTTGTGGAGTCGGTGTGGTGGTGCAGTGATTATATTGGTGCAGTGTGAGAGGAGGACAGTAAATGACGTCTTGATGCTGTCGTGTGGGCGTATGATAGTGTAATGACCCAGAGAACAGCCTTGTGTGGTGGTTAGTGAGGCCTCGAGTTGTTATTGTGATCAGGAAGGTGTGTGTGCGGACTACTGTGACGAACGGGGCCTGGTGGTGGTGGCAGTGGTGGTGATTGTGGTAGTGATAAAGTTGATGATGATGATAATGATGGACAGCATTATGCTAATCTCTGATAGTCGTATCGTCGTTGATATGGGAGGCTTCATAGTACCCCTTCCTTTTCTGTTTAATACTACAGTCACCCAAATCGTCTCTTGTATGATTTTGATATCTTTTTGAAATGGACATAGCATGCATTATTAACATGCATGAAGATTAAAGGTGTAACATCCGAGTAAATCGCAGATAAAGAGGCATTATGAAGTACCGCGAGTCAACAAAATAACGGCTCAACCACACCTTCAGCGGGGAGGTAGCCGAGCAGCTCCGTTGGGACAAGTCATACATTCTACCTAGTATAAATGTATTCTTTCCGTCGTGTGATGGTCGGAGTGCGTAAAGGTTTGTTTGCACGGTCAGTACCGAAGAGTGATGTTGAGAGCAGGCGGAAGGTAATCAGGTCAATTTTTTGGCAATCACTCACACAGCGTCCACACCCAATACTGGCCGGCAGCACTGTAACCCGTGTTATATTGGCCTCATTGGACGCGGGCGAGTGCGGGTGAGAATTTATGTAGGTTCCAGGGATTAAAAACTCCCACCTGCACCGGGAAGCATGTGGTGTGCACTCGGTCTTAGACTTGTGTGGCCCTGCCTCAGCTGAGTACAACAGTTTGGCGATAGCTGAAAATAATGTAGTATGTATTCTCGACCACGAGGTGATGAATGGTGGCAGTAGTAACACTCAAGATTCAGTGACTCAAGGGAATAAAATTGTCTGGCGTCAGCTGAAATAATGTACTGGAGTTAACCCGACTATGACAGGGCTAACTGAACGTCCCGCTTGATTAGGTTTTGGTGCATCCGTTTGCCTGTCTACACGATGAAATTGCCAGCTCCTTTCCGTCACCATGTTGTAGCACCAGGCGTAGAAACTGGTCGTGTAAACAAGCGTAAATGCAGTCCTGTTGTGGTGTGGTGTGAAAATGGCTGATTTGTTGCAGTGAGAGTGTCCTGTTCTGGTGTTCTTGTTTGGTGTAAAGAAGAAGGTTGATAATGTGATGATATATTGAGAGAGTACTGGTATGGTGGGGTATTGTGTGGTGTGGTTTGGTGAAAGTGGCTAAGGTGGTGGTGTTTTGTGTCCTGGTATGATGTGGTTTTGTGGTGTTGGTATGGCGTGGTGTAGGAAAGAAAGCTTATACGTGTTAAGTGTTATTGTGGACTTGTGTGATAATGGTATGTTTTGATATGGTGAAGAGAGTTTATAATGTGATGGAGTTGTGCTATGGTGTGCTGGTGTGGTGTAGTGAGAATACCCTGGTAGCGTTATTTGGTATTGGTGTGAGTGCAGCAGCTGTTCAACATCCCCTCCTTCTCTCTCTCCACACACACACACACACACACACACACACACACACACACACACACACACACACACACACACACACACACACACACACACACACACACACACACACACACACACACACACACACACACACACACACACACACACACACACACACACACACACACACACACACACACACACACACACACACACACACACACACACACACACACACACACACACACACACACACACACACACACACACACACACACACACACACACACACACACACACACACACACACACACACACACACACACACACACACACACACACACACACACACACACACACACACACACACACACACACACACACACACACACACACACACACACACACACACACACACACACACACACACACACACACACACACACACACACACACACACACACACACACACACACACACACACACACACACACACACACACACACACACACACACACACACACACACACACACACATTACCTCGTTGACATCTGGCCGTGGTCGTAATTGACCTCTCACCTGCTTTATTAAACACTTATCACCACACCTGGGAATTGTTAAACTTTGACCATTGCAATTATGAGCGATTTATTAATGTTGCAATCCATTTCAGTTTGTCTCCCTACTTTGGTTTTCATCCGTCGTAGTATTTTGCATTTATATTGAAACACGAAATAAATGACGTGTGTGTGTGTGTGTGTGTGTGTGTGTGAGAGAGAGAGAGAGAGAGAGAGAGAGAGAGAGAGAGAGAGAGAGAGAAATGGGAGAAATGGAGTTCCCCCGAGCTAAGCCCTGTATTGGACTATATAGCCCCGCTAAGGTTACAGGAGCGAGCTACCACTCCCGGCACGGCAGCCCGGGCGAGGCTGGAACTCGCAATCCCCCGATTACGAGTCCAGCGCGCTACCACTGTGCTACCGCGCCCCCCAGAGAGAGAGAGAGAATGGAAATTACGAGAGACAAAAAGGCAGATCAGTGGAGACAGAAATAGAAAGTAGAGATAGGCAAAATCGTCGAAAGTAAATAGATTGAGAGATTCGTGGAGAGATGGAGTGAGAAAAGCCGTAGCAGAGAACGAACCAGGCCTGTAAATGATTGCCGGAGAATACCTGTTAACTTTTGGCGCACAGAGAAGCTTGGGAATGTGTGGACGAGTCGGCCTGGCTTAAAGGGGTTGGCTTGGGCTTGGAGTCGGGAAACCTAAGTTGGGCTGGCTTTGTGGAACAGTGGACGGCGTAATGGTGATTGGGGAGACTTGATGTCACGTTGCGGCGGGCGAAAAGGGAAGGGAGAGAGAGAGAGAGAGAGAGATTGTACAGTACGTAGAGTCAGTTTGGTGTTTTTCTATCTGAGTGAGAAATAAAGTTCTTATCTAGTCAGTTACCGGCTTATGTGTATTTATGATGGAATGTGATGGATAGGGAAGGCGAGTGTGTGTGTGTGTGTGTACTTATAGTAAGTACAATGTATGTGTAACTGTGAGCCAAAGCAAGTAAAGTCAGGTAAGTTATGGATGTGTCTGTGGTTTAGAGTGAATGGGTGTGTGTACCGTCTGTTTTATATATTTGTGAGTGTGGGAATGAGCGATGAAGTGTTTATAACGTAAAATCAATTGCAGTGCATGTGTTGTCTATGTGTGAGCTTAGCTAATTGAGATGCACACGCAAGGTGAATTTTTATACGTATGTAAATTCCGTTCTTTGTGTGTGTGTGTGTGTGTGTGTGTGTGTGTGTGTGTTTTGTTTTGTTTGAAAGTGAGCCAGGTCAAGTATTTTTACGTAAGCTGAGTTACAATATGTATGAGATTGCGAGTGACCAAGAGAAAGTGAATGTTAGTACGTGTAGCCATTTGTTTGAGTGAGTCGTAGACAAAGTGTGTGAGGTGCATGTGTATGTGTGAGATTGAGAGTAAGGGTGAGGGAGAAAGTGTGTGTTTGAAGGTAAATACCAAGGCGAGTAAATAAGGAGAGCTAATAAAAGCGGCCTTTGGACTGGAGCAGAGAAGCAAACACTACTAGACCATGAACGCAGGGTGGCGGTGTGAGATGGGGAGATGGGGTGGTGATAGAGAGGGGGAGGGAGATGGGAGAAAGGGAAGTGGAAGAGAGGGGGATGGTTCAGAAGTCACACCCGGCTGTCTCTGTTCGCTATGCTCTCACAAACCCAGGGACTCACCACCTCGAATTCCCTCTTATTGTTGGATATGTATAAGTTGCTTAGGTGTGCAGATGTATAGTTACGTATTGTGTGTGTGTGTGTGTGTGTCTGTGCAGTCACGTATTTTTCGTTATATGTATGTTGTCAATATACATGTGTTATTTCTCCAAGTTCAACAAAGGGAAAGCCAAAATTAGTATCAGTTCATTTCTAGATATCACGACACTGCTGCTGAGGACTGGAGGGCGTTGGCAACAGGCTTGAGGATTGCTGTAAACAGAGGTGTATATGAAGGGCTTAGAATATCGGTTGCTGGAAGAGAGAGTGCTGGAGGGGGTCTGTGAGGAGAGGAGTACCCAGGGTTATGAAATATTACCCATGTTTGTTGTCTATTCTGTAGTTTGCGTCGGAGCATGTGTAAGGTTCTGTTCACACTGAGGTTGAAATGTGGAATATTCAGATATATACTGTATGCTAATCCTCCCATCATGGAGGTCGGAATAAATATTGGCTGAACATCCCGTTCCACTTGGCCGCGTTCTGTACAAGCCGTTTCTCACTGGCCCTTGGTAATGCAGGAGCCAGGGAGAAACAGCTTCCCCTGAACGTTGCCCATTGAAACTGGGTATTCTGCCAGTAATCATACAGAACTACGCGATCGGACAGAAGGGTTGTATTCTAAAGTGGCATTGGATATTTCGTAATACCTCTTTCTTGGTGATTTATTCTGAATATTATACCCCAGTGCCCTCTTATATGCTGCAGAGTCAAAGTGTGTCAGTATTAAAATTATATAAGTAGCATTGAAGAGAATGTTAAGGTGTAATATGCAAAATATATCGCTAAGGCTGAGGCACCACGAAGCCTCCTATGCCGTCTAGTATACTACCTGATGTCCTGTTAACTGTGTAAACAGAGCCCTAGTGTATGTATAATTTATTGTATTCTTTCCACCAGTTGCATCGTAAAATTTGTATGATAGTGTGAAGGAGCTTGTGCTGGAGGAAATGAGGCCAGGAGACCTTTAACATGGTCACAAGTCAGAGGGCAAGGTCACCGGGGCCACAATAAAGGGATTGTCGTGTTGTGTCGGGGTCATCAGTCTTCAATCACTTTTCTGGCCGCCAATTCGCCTCGGCCCATATACAAGTATTAGTCTTTCTGAGGCTTCCGTCTGTCTGTTCGTCCATTCATTCATTCGTCCCGTTCATTCATCCTTCCGTCAATCCTCTGTTATGTCTGTCGTTTCTGTTCGCATTTATATCTGTCCATGCATTTACCCGTCCATCACGTCCCTTCTATCTGTTCATCCTTCCATCCGTCCTGTTCCCCCATCATGTCTGTCTGTCCTATCGCTCCACATGTTTGTCCATTCTTTCGTGTGTTATGTTCTTCAGTCCGCCATCCTGTCCGTCCCTTCATCCGTCCAATTGGTTAACCAACAAAATATCTAAAATTCTTAAACTGTATCCCTTCCCCCCCCCACCCCACCTTTTTTCTACTTTGACTGAGCACCCAACGAGAAAATGACCAGAGCGTTTACCGTCGCTGATTTTGTGTCTGTGTTTTTTGCTGTGACGATGTGCAAGCGTTGTGGTAAAATGGTGTTTTTGTGGTGTTGATGTGGTGCTGATTATGTGGTGATTGTGTTGTGCTCTGTTTTGTTCTGTTAGATTAGGTGTGATTTGGTTTTACTGAGTTTTACTTTTTCCCCGAGTGTGGGTATACGTTTAACAGCGCGTTCTCAGAGGTCCAGCTATCCTCTAGCGTGCATACACCTTTACATGTCACCACTTAGTATCCACCATCCATATTGAATACATCGTAGGACTGTCTCGTTCAGGGCTAGTGCATTGGTATTAGCAGGGGCGTTTTTGTGACATCATTAGGTTTGCGGAAGATCAGTAAAGCTTGTTTTTAAACCGAAATTCAGATTTAATCAGACTCCCCCCTCCCCCTCACACCCTGGGGTCGAACTCACGTTATTTCAGATAGCAGATGGTACAGTGGTTTGTGTTAGGTGGTGGTGTGATCTGATGAAGTGGTGTTTGTGGTGCATGATTGTGAAGTGCAGGGGGTATGGTAGAGTTGTGTTGCTATGATTGTGTTGATATGGGGGTGTTTTCGAAGTTATTGTGTTGCGTCGTGGTAGGTTTATAGTTTTTTAAGTGCGTTTTGTGGTTATGTTTTTAGGTTGTGTTCGGTTTTATCGTACCCTCCTGTGCTGTGTGCTGTGTTGTATTAGTGTTGTGCTGTTTTGTGTTCTTTATATTAGGTTTAGTTTGGTTGGGTCGCGTTTTATCTGCTGTGTTATGTTCTGTTAAGACTTCCTTGGGTTTGTTGTAGGTGCTGTTTTGTGTTGTAGGGTTTGCTGTCCTGTGCTCTCTTAGATTGGGTTGGGTTGGGTTCTGTGTGCTGTGATGTGTTGTAGTGCTGGTGGTGTGTTTTGCCAGATTGCTGTGTGTTTTGTGTGCTGTGTTGTGTTGTGTTGTTGGTGTTGTGTTTTGCTAGATTGCTCTGTGTTTTGTGTGCTGTGTTGTGGAATGTTGTTATGGAGCGGTGGTGGATGGGTGATTTTTGGTGATGCTGGGTGGTGAACGTGTTGTGGAAATAGTGTTATACTATATACGAAATGATTATTGTGTTGTGCTGTGTGTTTCTGCGTTGTACTTTTGATGTTTTGTATTGTGAAGTTGCTGGGGTATTATGGTGTGATGTGATGAAATTCTGGTATAGTGTTGTCCTGGTGTGGTTGGTAGGCTAATCCTGTTTTTGGGATGTGTTGTGGTGGTGCTTCTCCTCCTCCTCCTAATTGTTTGTCAGCTTGGTGTGGTGATGTGGCAGTGTGATGTAGTGGTGTTATGTGGTATGGTTGTGTCATTGTGGTGATACAGTGTGGTGTAGTGATATGTGGTGTGGTGTGGTGATGAAACGTTATATTGTAGTGATGTAGTGATAGATAGTGTGGTTTGTTGATGCAGTGTAGTGTGGCGTTGTCTGGTTGTTTTGTTACGGTTTTGTGGTATGTTATGGTTGAAGTGGTGCGAATGTAATTTTGTGTTGTTGCAGTATGGCGATGGGATGTTATAGCGTTGTAAAACAGTAAAGGTTTTGATGTAACAAAGTGCTGGAATGTGGCTGTGGTAGTGTCGTTTGGAAATAGGTGTGGTAGTTTGTGGTTGTTTAAGAGGTAGTAGTGGTGGTGTGTGGTTGCTGTGAGGTGGTTGGGGTAGTGTGTGGTTGTTGAGAATGGTTGTGGTGGTGTGTGGTTGTTGAGAATGGTTGTGGTGGTGTGTGGTTGTTGCGAGATGGGTGTGGTAGTATGTGGTTGTTGAGTGATGGGTTTGGTGGTGTGTGGTTGTTGAGAGATGGTTGTGGTGGTGTATAGTTGTTGTGAAGTGGTTGTGGTGATACGTGGTTGTTGTGAGATAGGTGTGGTGGTGTGTGGTTGATGAGAGATGGGTGTGGTGGTGTGTGATTGTTGAGAGGTGATTGTGGTGGTGTGTAATTGCTGAGAGATGGGTGTGATGGTGTGGGTGGTGTGACGTATAAGAGGGCGGTGCAGGGAAGGGATGAATTCAAGACAGACACTGTATTCCTGACCAGTTTCGCCAGGAATAAAATTGTCTTGAACTCCTGTTTCCCTATAACCTGATCTGATGTCTTAAAAGTTGTATGGTGTATTGTTGTGGTGGTGTGGTGTGAAGTGGTTTTGGTTGTTGAGATGTGTTGTTGGTGAAGTGTGGCTGAAGTGGTGCTGAGAGAGAGAGAGAGAGAGAGAGAGAGAGAGAGAGAGAGAGAGAGAGAGTGAACGCAGGTGGGTGTGATAATGGATGCAGCTGTCTGTTGATAATGGTGATCGAGTTTGCTCCTGTTCCCTCGCCCTACCTTGCCTGAAATAGGTGCCGAGGATCCTGTGCCTCAGTTCTATTGTGCTGTGGCTTTGTGCTGTTAAAATGGTGCTGTGACAATGTGCTGTTGATGTGCTGTGGCTGTGTGCAGTTGATGTGTGGTGTGGTGCTGTGACAGTGTGTTGTTGACTGTAGTGTGGTGCTGTGGCTGTGATGTGGACTGTGGTGGTGTGATGCTGTGGCTGTGCTCTTGACTATGGTGTGGATTGCTGTACTGCTGTGGCTGTGTTCTATTGACTGGTGTGGTGTGGTGCGGTGCTGTGGCTGTGTGCTGTGGTGCGGTGCTGTGGCTATGTCATATTGACTGATGTGTGGAGCTATGGCTGTGTGCTATTGACTGGTGTGGTGCTGATTGCTGTTGATTGTGGTGTTGTGCTGTAGGTGTGTGCTGTTGATGTATGGCGTGGTGCCGTAGCAGTGTGTTGTTGACTGTGGTGTGGTACTGTGGCTGTGTGCTGTTGGCTGGTGTGGTGCAGTGGCAGTGTGCTGTTTACTGTGTTTTGGTGCAGTGGGTGTGTTGTTGGTGTGTGGTGTGATGCTGTGGCAGTGTGCTGTTGATGTGGTGTGGGGTGGTGTGCTGTGGCTGTGTGATGTGTATGGTGATGCGTTGTGTTGTACTGTGGCTGTGTGATGTGTATGGTGATGCGTTGTGTTGTACTGTGGCTGTGTGATGTGTATGGTGATGCGTTGTGTTGTACTGTGGCTGTGTGCTGTTGATGTGGTGCATGGTGCTATGTTTATGTGCTGTTGATGTGTGGTGCTGCGGCTGTGTACTGTTAATGCGTGTGGTGCTGTGGCTCTGTACAATTGTTGTGGTGTGGGATTGTGCTCTGATGCTGTGGTTGTGTGCTGTTGATGTGCTGTGGTGTGGTGTGCTGTGGGTGTGTGCTGTTGATGCGGTGTATTGATGCTGCTTATTGCTGTGGTTGTCGTATGGGATTGTACTATGATGCTGTAGATGTGGTGTGGGATTGTTCTATTGTGCTGTTGATGTGGTGTGGTGTGGTGTGGTGTGAGTATTATGTGGTCCAGTTGTGTGGTGAAGTGCTGTGTTGTGATTATGTCCTGCTGTGTTGGTGGCTGTGTGCTCCTGATGTGGCGTTGTATGGTGCAGTTCTTTGATGTTGTAGTGGTGATTTATTGAGGCTCTCTGGTTTGATGGCTTTTTGGTGATTGTTTGAGATGGATTAATATGCCGTGATGTGACTTGTAGTGGCTGTGTTGTGGCTTTGTATTTTGTGGTGGCTTTTGTTTCTGTGGTAAGTGGTTGTAAAGTAATTGTGGTGATGATTTGAATAGTGATAGAAGACGTCACCACACAACCTGATAACAGATTGCTGTGATAATGGCTATAGCTCTGTACTGATAAGGGATGCAGCTGTCTGTTGGTTATGGTGATTGAGTATGCCCTTGTTCCTCGCTGTAGCCTTTATCGAGTTAGGTGATGAGAGGCTTGTGCTGCTGCTGTGATGTATGGCTTGTGATGTGATTGTGTGCGGTGTGGTGTTGATGCTGAGGCTCTTGTGCAAGTGTCGTGGATTTTGTGTTGAAGCGTATGGTTTGTAATGAGGTTGTGTGTGGTTTGTGGTGTGGTGGTGATGTTTGTGGTGTTGGTGCAGTGTGTGGTTTGTGGGTGTTGATGTTTGTGGGTCTGTTTTGTAGTTGTGTGTTGTATTATTTTATATGGTTTGTAATGTGGTTGGTGCTGTTGTGTTTGTGTAGTGTGGTGTGTGTGGCTTGTAATGTGATGTGGTTTTGATGGGTAATTTTTGTGATGTTGTGGTTGTGTCTGGTGCTAGTGGTTTTGCTTTGTAGTTGCCGTGCATTGTTTGTATTTTGTAGTTCTATTTTGGTCATGCATTTGCTTATATTGTGCTGCTGTTATGCATTGATTTTATTTTGTAGTTCTGGTCATACGTTGGGACTATATTTAATTTGTGTTGTGCAATGGCGTGATGAGAGTATTGATGCTGTGGTGGTATTTGTGGTGGTGCAATATAGCTGTAGTGGTGGTGGTGTAGTATTGTATTACTGGACTGATACTGAGGCAGGGTAATTGTGCAGGGTTTGTGTGCGAGTGTGAGGGAGTGTGGTTATATCCGGCCCTGTGTGTGTGTGTGTGTGTGTGTGTGTGTGTGTGTGTGTGTGTGTGTGTGTGTGTGTGTGTGTGTGTGTGTGTGTGTGTGTGTGTGTGTGTGTGTGTGTGTGAGAGAGAGAGAGAGAGAGAGAGAGAGAGAGGCTGTGTGTGTGTGTGGTGAAGTGATAGAAGTGTAGTGAATTGAGGGTAACGTTAGACAGGAGTGTTGTGTGTGGTGAAAGGATTTTTTTTTTTTTTTTTTTTTTTTTTTTTAGTGTGTGTGTGTGTGTGTGTGTGTGTGTGAGAGAGAGAGAGAGAGAGAGAGAGATGGTATGTGATGAGGAAGGGATATGAAGTGTGGTGACAGCTGAGTATGATGGAGTTGATAATTATGTAATGAATGATGAAGGTAGTGATGTATGAGAGTGTTGTGGCGAGATAGGTGTGGTGAGGAAGGGATGTTGGGTGTGAAAAGTGGTGAAGCAGGTGTGATGAATGATGAGTGTGTGTGTGTGTGTGTGTGTGTGATTAAGCCAGGTGGTGATGAAAATTGATGATGGGTCTGACACCTGCCTGTTTACCGCTTCGATCTCACCTGTTGTCCCTCACCTTGTTGTTGTGTCAGTCGTTACACCTGCACACTCCCTTGTTTGTCTCGCACCGGTACACACACACACACACACACACACACACACACACACACACACACACACACACACACACACACACACACACACACACACACACACACACACACACACACACACACACACACACACACACACACACACACACACACACACACACACGAGTGGGATTGTTATTTTTATCTGTTTTCATCTTGCGGGGCATCATCATCATCATCATCATCATCATTGTTGTTGTTGTATGAGGATGTGTTTGTGAGTTATGACTATATTTACACAGTGTATTATCATCGTCATTATCTTTTTCTGAGTCTGACTGTTCACCTTGTTCGTCGTCTTTGTGCCATCTTCTTTGTCTCCGTCATCGTCTCTCTCTCTCTCTCTCTCTCTCTCTCTCTCTCTCTCTCTCTCTCTCTCTCTCTCTCTCATTTTGGACACATCTGGTGATCATAATTATCATCATCATCTCATCAGTCACCCACCTCCCTCACTGATGCGTTCATACAGGCGTCATATTTTCCTGTCTTGTATCATCGTAGTTATTGTTATCATTGCCTTTATTATATTTTGTTTGCCCTTCCACCTGGCTGGGTCATACACTGGTCGACATACAACTAGTGACACTGTTTTCATTTACGACTGCACGAAATGAAAGCACTATCAATACCACAATGTTTATATTTGATATGTGAAATACAGTACATTCATTACAGTATTTTTAATACAACACGTATGCTACAATACATTTACCACAGTATCTTACTGCAGTGCTGTTCGCACAATACCCTTTCAACAGTAAGCTTTATTATCTTGCGCTCAGTTCATCTCTTACTACAATACATCTTCAACACTGTTGACTACAGTGACCAGATTCTATACTTCAATACACATAGTACAATAACCTTACTGGAACACACACACACACACACACACACACACACACACACACACACACACACACACACACACACACACACACACACACACACACACACACACACACACACAGTCCATAAAGTGTGCGTGTGTGTATATTTGCTTTAAGAAATAGGACTAGCGGTGGGATAGTGGAGAGCGAGTTTACTGGAGTAAGTTTTGTTGTGCGGAAACCACCCAAAGATGCATTTAATTTCTACAAAGACCATCTTTGGGAGGAGTATGAGATTCAGTACCTTGATTTATTATACAGATATTATTGTTATTATTATTAACCGACGATTTTATTGTAACGCCTTTGGTCCTGAAAGGATTAAAGTCATGCTTAGCGTACGCAGCCTTTTTTTTTTTTTTTTTTTTTTTCCAGAAGTTACCATGCGATTTTATTTACGTACTGGAAAGGCTAAAGATCTGCAAGTGGAGTATTATTTTCGTTTGTTTTGTGTGTGTGTGTGTGTGTGTGTGTGTGTATATATATATATATATATATATATATATATATATATATAGAGAGAGAGAGAGAGAGAGAGAGAGAGAGAGAGAGAGACAGAGAGAGAGAGAGAGGAGCCTTTGTGGTAAAGTGTGCGTTTTCGTACACTGAAGAACGAGGGTTCGCGCCCCGACAGGGCAATGAGCTTTGGGAGTGTTCACCTGGCCACGTACTGCATTGGCGGACACAAGGGGTGCTGTGGTTGAACCAATGTCGCATACTATAAAGTGTGCTTGCATCCAGTCGGCTTGCGCGGGCCGATTACACTTGGTTCACAGACTACACACACATCCAAAGCCACTCCAACGCTACAATTACACTTACAAGCACTTTTCACCCTACATACAATCTCTACTAGACAGCCTGAGCCACTTGGTAGAGATACATTGGCTGTATCGTCCCCACTTCGGTCGGGATAGGCCGGTCCTGCAGTGGACACACAAACTGCTGATGAGATGAGATGATATATATATATATATATATTGTGCAGTCACCTTTTTCCAGGTGAGGGTGGTTGAGTAAAGCTGGGTTGGGTGGTTGGTTATTGGAGAGGTAAGCAGAGCCAGTGATTATTTTGTGGTAAGGCAGATGAGTATGGTTAGGAAGAGTGAGGGATGAGAGAAGACAGGGTGAGGGAGGGGAGGCAGAGTGAGGCTAGGAAAGGTAGGTAAGTTGAGCAGGGCAGGATAAGGTGGTCAGCATAGAAGTAGGCATCGTGGGTGAGTATCGTAGGGTGAGGCAGAGTGAGACAGGTGTAGGGTGCGGCAGGTGCGGGATTTAGGAGAGCAGGAGATTAGATGGACGAACAGATGGGTACCGGTAGTAGAGGGTCAGGGAGGCCAGCTGTGTATTGCAGGGTTAGGCAGGTGGAGAGTGAGGCAAGGCGAGGGGTTAGGGTGAAGGGAGTAGTCAGAATTGGATGAGATGAATAGGTATGTACTGTAGAATACAGTAGGGTAAGAAAGGGAGAGCAGAGTACTGCAGGGTGAGACAAATAAGGGAGAAGGTAATACAGAGTGAGGACAGTAACGGAGGAGATAGGCAGGGTCACAGGAAGGAAGGTAGGAGGGAGTGAGGCAGGGTGAGAGGTAGGAAGGCAGGTGAGGAGTGAGGAGACGTGTGAAGCAGTAGAGGGTTAGACAGGAGGGGATGAGATAGTAGAGGGATAGGCAGAAGGAGAGGGTGCGGTAGGCAGATGGAGGGGTGAGTTTGATTGAGGCAATACGGAGTTAAACTGGAGGAGAGAGTGAGGGCAGGCAGACAGGCAGGAGGAGTGGGGGAGGTAGGAAGGTGGAGGGATGAGGCGGGTAGGAGGAGAGTGTGAGGTAGACATGGAAAGATGAGGCAGGTAGGAAGGGAGTGAGGTAGGTAGGAGGGGAGTGAGACAAGTAGGAGGGAAGTGAGGTAGGCTGGAAGAGGAAGAGAAGGTGTTAGGTAGGTTGGGGCAGCAGAGGAGAGGGTGAGACAGGCAGGTGGAGGGGTAAGGCAGGTGGTAGGTGAGGCAGGCAGGTGGAACGGTTAGGCAGGCAGGAGGAGACGGTGAGGTAAGGAGGGGGTGTCAGGCAGGTTGAGGCAGCAGGGGGTCAGGCATGAGGGGAGGGTGAGGTAGGGAGGTGGAGGGGTGAGGCAGGTGGGGGGTGAGGCAGGTAGGAGGGGGGGGTTAGGCATGATGTTACTGATACCGGGGTTCCAGTTACACGCCCAGTCACCCACACTTCCGGTTGACGTTAAGGGGGGGGGGACCGCGTGATAAGGGGAGGATGTAAGGGGGTGGAGATAGGGGAGGATGAATGTGGAAGAGGTAGAGGCAGAGGAATGTGGAAGAGGTAGAGGTGGAGGAATGTGGAAGAGGTAGAGGTGGAGGAATGTGGAAGAGGTAGAGGTGGAGGAATGTGGAAGAGGTAGAGGTGGAGGAATGTAGAAGAGGTAGAGGTGGAGGAATGTAGAAGAGGTAGAGATGAAGGAATGTAGAAGAGGTAGAGGTGGAGGAATGTGGAAAAGGTAGAGGTGGAGGAATGTGGAAGAGGTAGGGGTGGAGGAATGTGGAAGAGGTACAACAGTGGAGGAATGTGGAAGAGGTAGGGGTGGAGGAATGTGGAAGAGGTAGGGGTGGAGGAATGTGGAAGAGGTACAACAGTGGAGGAGATGGAGAAAGATGGAAGAGATGGAGGTGGAAGAAAGTGGAAGAGATGGAGGTGGAGGAATGTGGAAGTGGTGGAGAAAGATGTAAGATTTTGTATTTTGGGTGAAGTGGTAGAGGTGGAGGGTATAGAAGATCTGGGAGTTATGAAGGAAGATGTAAGTGGATGAAAGTAAAGCAGATGGAGGAATGTGGATGATTAGAATTTGGAGGTGGAGGAGAGTGGAAGAATTGAAAGTGGAGGTGGAGCCGTGGGTGAACGTAAATAGAAGAAAGAATGAAAACAGTTATTAATGTGGAGAAAAGGTGGAAGAATATGGAAGGCAGAGTGGAGGGAGTGGTGCTCAGTATGGAGGAAATTGAATCCAGGGGTGGAGGTGGAGGCGTGGGAGGTACAGTAGGTGGGTGGAATATAAATACGATATCAGGGTGAAGCAGGGTGGAAGATGTGGGAAGTGGAGTGGAAGAAGTCAGTCGGGGGAAAGAAATGAAAATGTTTGCGGAGATCGAGCGGCATTGAAGAAAGTGGAAGATATGGGATGGTTGTGTGTGTGTGTGTGTGTGTGTGTGTGTGTGTGAGAGAGAGAGAGAGAGAGAGAGAGAGAGAGAGAGATACACAGAAGAATATTGAAGAACATTTCCGATATTGGGAGTTTCTTAGCAGCTGTTGGCAAGGGATGGGTGGGGGGAGGAGGGATAGAGAGCTAGATTAGTAATGGAGGAAAGGAAGAAATAGACGAGGTAGATTGGTAGAGGTTAAGGAAAGGAAGAAATAGACGAGGTAGATTGGTAGAGGTGAAGGAAAGGAAGAAATAGACGAGGTAGATTGGTAGAGGTGAAGGAAAGGAAGAAATAGACGAGGTAGATTGGTAGATGTGGATAAGGAGGAAATCTTCGACCAGGTAGATTGGTAGAGGTGGAGGAAAGGAAACGGATGGGAAATCATCGTCGCCGTCATTAGCGTAATGATCATATTCATCATGATAAACAACAAACTATCATCACAACAAAACATCATCATTATCATCATCCAAGTATCCACACTGACACGTGGAGTGGGAAGATGTACTGTAGAGCGGGGTATAGCTGTTTGATCTGACAGGGGACATTCTCCCCCCCTCCCCCCTCCACACTACACTGTATACACACACGTTGCCATGTTCATACGTGACGAGGGTCCAAGTCGGGCCGACATTATCACCTGCCCAGTGAACTGCTTCGACAAGTGAATATAATTTTCCCATATGAACAAGTCACCGCGCTGATAGGAAGAAAGGCGCCATTTTTGTTTTATTCTTGTTACCTCCAGACGATTAACCTTAAGAAATATAAACCCCCTCCCCGTAGAAAAGGGTTACGAAGTCCTAAGTATTTTCTTCATCGTTTTCTCCGCCCCATAAGTTGTGTTAAATCGTCTGGTGGTGTATGGAATCTTTTGAATACATCATCGTAGTGGATGGGTTTACAAATCTGGGAGGAAAAAAGTGTTTAAGGACGCAGGAAGGTGGGTAACAAGGTCAGTTGGTAGGGTGGTCGGAATGAAATGAGTTTGTAGAAATGAAGTAGGTATGAAAAAGTAGTTCGGTACACAGGATGGTATGTAAGTAGACAGGATAGTAGGCACGGATGTAAGGTGGGAAGGTAAGGAGACAATAAGGTTGGTAGATATGGAAGAAGTTAATGCACAAGTAGGTAAACTGCTAGACAGGTAGGTAGGTAGTATGGTTGGCAGGTAGTTTAGGAAATAAGGTAGGCAGATAAGTATAGATGTTAGAAGAGGTAAGTAGTTCAGCAGGTAGGTCAGCAGGTGGGTGGGTAAGAAGGTAAGGTTAGGTTGCATTAGGTAGGCACGTTAGGTAAGATTTACAGGTAGGCTGGTAAGTAGGCAGGCAAATACGAGGGTAGGTAGATATGACGGTAAGTAGTCAGGTTGATAAGGTAGGCAGGTAAATAGATCATAATGTAGGTACGTAAGAAGGTAGGCAGGCAGGCAGGTAGGTAAGAAGGTAGATGGCAGACAGGTAGGTAAGAAGGTAGCAGGCAGGTAGATAGATAAGAAGGTAGGTAGGTAAGAAGGTAGACAGGCAGGTAGGTAAAAAGGTCGGCAGGCAGGCAGGTAGGTAAGAAGGTAGACAGGCAGGCAGGTGGGTAAGAAGGTAGGCAGGTAGGTAAAAAGGTAGGCAGGCAGGTAGGTAGGTAAGAAGGTAGGCAGGTATGGGAGGATATGAAACCTTCGTGTAGTAGTGATGACTTGCCCTAAGCTTCTCCATTTAATATCCTGCTCCTGCCTCACAACCAACTTCTTTCCTCTCCTCTCCTCTCCGTTCTCCTCTCCTCTCCTCTCTTCTCTTCTCTCCTATTCGTCTTCTCTCTTCTCATCATCTGTATTCTTCCATTACCATCTCTTCTCTAGTCAGCTTTTCTCCTCGTCTCCTTTTCCATTCTTCTCTTTTCGTTTCTCATTTCTCCCCTCCCCTCCCCTCCTCTCCTTTCCTCTCCTCTCCTCTCCTCTCCTCTCCTCTCTCCTCCTTTCTTCTGCCCCCGCCTTCATCCCGCCTTCCTACCCCCTCTTTCTTTTCTGCTCCATTTGCGACTTGTCTTATTATGCTTCGTTCCTCCCTCGTCTCTCTCCTCCTTCCTCCCCAACCCTCCACTCCTCCCCCCTCCCTCTTTCCTCTTTCCCTCCCTCTTGATCTCGTTATGTGATACGTCTTGGCCGTACGCGGGGAGAGAGAGAAAGAGAGAGAGAGAGAGAGATCAGTGTAGCAGAAAATTAAAAATAGAGGATTGAAAGAGAATGACTAAAAAAAATGGGATGAGTAAGGAAGAAAAAAGGAAATGAGGAAGGGGAGAGATGAAAGAAGGAAAGAAGGAGGTGGAAAGGAAGGAAGGGTGAGGGAGATGGAAATGGTGAGAGAGGGAAAAAACGGGAGGAGGACGAGGAGAAAAGAAAGGAAGGAAGAGAAGTGGAAAGAGTAGAAAAGAAAGGAAAGAAGAGAAGTGGAAAGAGAGGTGGGTAAGGAAGAGAAGAGAAAGGAGGTGAAGGAAAGGAAAGGACAGAAGGACGAGGAGAGGAAGAGTGAAAGATGGGGGAAGGAATAGGGAAGTAGGAGAGAAAGGAACGGAAAATATGGAAAGAGAGATGGAGTAAGGAAGAGAAGAAAAGGGAAGAAAGGGAAAGCAGGACAAGGGAGGAAGGGTGAGAAGAAAGGGAAAGCAGGACAAGGGAGGGAGGGTGAGAAGTGAAGGGGAAGATGGTGGATGGAATAGGGAGGTAAACAGAGGGAAGGAACAGGAAAGGAAAGAAAGGAGAAGGAATTAGTGAAGAGAAAGAGATGGAATGAATGAAAAGGGAACGGATGTGAGGAGGGAAAGAAGAAGAATGAAAAGTGAAGGAAGAAAAGAAAACATCCTACTGACAGGTGAAGAGTTTTGGAAGGAAAAAAAGGGCATGAAAGAAGGAATGTGGAAAGAGAGGAGAAAAGATGGAAGGAAAAGGATCTAAGGAAGGATGGAGGAATATGAGGTAAGAAAGGAAGAAAGGAATGGAGAAAAAGAGAAGAAAGGGAAAGGGATTAAGGGACAGAGGAATGAATATGGGAGGAAATGATGAAAAAAAAAAAAAAAAGAATTGAGAAGGATTGAATGAAGGAAGGTACGTGAAGGAAGACGAAAGAAGGAGAGAGGAGGGGAGTAAGGAAGGAGGGAGAGAAGCACTAGAATATTCCATATGAGGAATGTTGCAGTAATTTTGATAACTAGCTTACAGCGAGGGACGGAGAGAGATTGAGAAGGGGAGAGAGAGAGAGAGAAGGGAGGGGTGGGGGACGGAGGGCATAGATGGATGGAAGCAAGATCTTGTAAAGTGGAAAGAAGATTATACAGAGAAAGAAAATGAGTGGACTAAAATAGGAGAAAGGATCGATGGGCCGAGGAAAGGAGAGAAGCGATACATCTAAAATAAAGAAAGGGAATAAAAAAGAATAAATAAAGATAGAAAGAAAAGAAAGAGATCGAATGAAAGAAAAAAGAATGAAGAAAATATAGATAGAAAAGAAAGGGATCGATGATTAGAATAAAGAGAAGAGAAAGAAGAATACAGGAAAGAGAAGATAAAGAGGAGGAAAAAAAAAAAGAGTTGTTTAAAATGAAGAAAGTACGGAGGAATGTAAAATAGAGAATGGAGAGAAGAAAGTTGACAGAAGAAAAATAGGATAAGTGGTTGAAAGATGATTGGAGGATGGAAATATAAGAAGGGAAGAGGAATATATAAAAATGTAAAGAACAGGGGATAGATGATTGAGTAACAGAAAGAAGAAAAAAATAAAGGAGACAAAAAATATTGGAAAGATATTGAAGAAAGGATTAATGGATGAAAGAAAGATGAATGACGACTGGAATAAAGGGAGTGAAGGAGAAAAGAAATGAATAATGTATCAGAAATAAAGAAAGTAAACATGGCTGGAAATTAAAGGAAAGAAAGAGAGTGAAGAGAATAAAGAAATGAAAGAGAAAAGTTAATAAAAAAGAAAAAGGGAGAGAAATGAAACAGGAAAGGAAAGAGAGAAAGCATGAGAAGAAAGAAGGAATTGGGAGAAAGAGTGAAAAGTATATATACATGAGAAAGGAAGAAAACAAAATGGGACTGAAAGGGCGAAGGAAGAAAAAAGTGAGAAAAAAAGGAAGAAGGAAGAAAAGAAATAGATGAGCAGAAATAAGGACGGAAGGAAGAATGATGGAAGGGTGGAGGGAAGTCAAGCAGCCGAGGGAAGGAGGAAGGGAGAGAGAGAAGGGGAGGAAGGAAGCGAATAATTAAAACAAGGGAAGCGAAGGAAGGGAGAGAGAGAGAGAGAGGACTGGGAACAAATAGAGGAAGGGAAAGAATAGGTGAAAGGGGGAGGAAATGGGGCGTAAGTAAAGAAAGAAAGAAAGAGAAAGGGAGGGAAAAGAAAAGGTACGTAACAAATGGAAGAGAGAGAGAGAGAGAGAGAGAGAGGAATGGTAGCAAAGGAGTAGGCGGAAAGTAAAAGCAGAGTTAGGTAAGGAATGGAAGGGAAAGGGAAAAGAATGTGAGTAACGATAGGAAGAGAAATAAGCAAAGGCAAAGACAGAGAAGTAAAAAGGGAAGAGGAAGTAATGAAAAAGAAAGGAAGGAAACTAAGACATGGGTAGCGAGTGGAAGAGAAAGGGATGGACGAAGGGGAAAGAGAAAGGGAGATAGAGGTCGTGGAGTTGAACAGGGGGAGAAAATAGGGATATGTAGGTGGAAGGGAAGGGGAAAGAAACAGGATCATATATATAGAATGGACAGGAAAGGAATGCAGGAGATTGGACAAAGAGGTGAATAGGGAATGGAACACAAATAAATGAAAGATTGTTAAAGGAGAAGGAATAGGGACAAATAAAGAACGGAAAGTAATGGAATAGAAGACGAATGAAAATGGCGAGGAGTGAAAGGGAAAAGGGAAGGGAGGGAAGATTAAGGGGAATGAGTGAAGGTAGATAGGTAAGAATAGAAGGGAAGTAAATGAGGGAATAAGTAAAGAATAGAGGAAGAGGGGTAGATGGACTAAATAGATAAGGAGTGGAATGCAAGAACAGGAGATAAAAGGGTAGAGTTAATAAATAGATAAGGAGTGGAAAGAGCAAGATGGACGAATAGATAAGAAATGGAAGGGAGGAAGAGGGAAGGGGTAGAGGAAAATGGAGTGGGTAAGGAACGGAAGAGAAAGATAAGACAGACCGGGGGAGGAATGGAAGGGAAAGAATAGACACATAGGGAAGAATTTCGAAGGAGGATAGGGGGAAAGGAGGCAGGAAAGGACCACGTTGGGAAAGAATAGGAGGGAAGGAATAGGCAGACTGGCAAAGAATGGAAGGGAAAGGAGACGGGAGGAGGAAGGAGAGATCAAACAAGAGGAAGTTTGTAGATTTAGTGTGTGTGTGTGTGTGTGTGTGTGTGTGTGTGTGTGTGTGTGTGTGTGTGTGTGTATGTAAGTATATCCAGACAGCACGTATGTCCGTTTGAATATTAAGTATGTGTGTATGTTAATATAAGTATAACCAGACCATGTGCATATAAGTGTATGTGTGTGTGTGTGTATGTGCGTTAAGACTAGGTAACGCACACAGACACGGGCCGTATTGCTGATAACAGTTATCTTATCACGGCCTTCTCGCTATCACCACACCGCTACAGAGGCAGGAGGAAAGGGAGAGAAGAGGAGAGAGAAGAGAGTGGGAGGAGAGGAGATGGTAAGGGATAAACGGGGTAAAGGAAAAGAGAGGAGAGGAGAAGATGATAGAGAATAACACAGGAGAGAGGAAAAGTTATGAGGGAAGAGAATGGGAGGAGAGGAGGGGAGATGAGAGGGAAGAGAATAAGAAAAGGGAGAAGAGAGGCAATAAGAGACGACAGGAGTGGAGGGGAGGGGAGAGAAAATGAGAATGCGAGTGGAGGGGAGGGGGAAGATGAAAGAGAATTGAAGGGAAAGGAGGAAGGTAGCGAATGAAAGAGTAGAAGAGAGGGGGGGGGGGTAGATTAAGAGAGGAGGAGAGTTAGAGTGGAGAAACTGAGCAGAGGGAAGAGAAGAGAAGAGAAGAGAGGGGCCAAGACTGTAGCATGAGAGAGAGAGAGAGAGAGAATATCCGTTCTGCTTACTACAGCCATCAGTGTTCTTGCCTTGCCACGCTTCTCTCTCTCTCTCTCTCTCTCTAATCTTCCCTGTCCCCACTCCTTCCCTTATCCATGTTCTTTTTTAAGTCTCTTCTTTTTCGATATTTCTCTTTTACTCCTGTCCAGCCTTGTCTCCCTTCTTCCTTTTTCTTCATTCCTTCTATTTTTCTTTCCTCCGTGTCTTCATTTTCTTTCTTTCCCTCTTTCTCTCTCTCCTCCCTCGATGTCTTTTCGTTCCATTATCCACTGTAAACTTCAGCTTCCTCCTTTACTTCCGTCCTTATCTCTCCCTCTCTTCCTCTACTGTACTCCCCTTCCTCCTCCTTCATTTTTCCTTCCCTTCCACCTTTCCTCTTTTCCCTGCTCCTCTCCGTCTTCCTCCCCATTTTTCCTTCCTCATCTTCCTCCTGTTCTTTCTTTTTCCATTTCCTCTCCTCTTCCGTCCTCCTCTGTCTTTCTCACTTTTCGCCTTCTTCCTTTCGTCCTCATTTCTTCCCCTTTTTTCTCCCCCCCCTTTCTCTCTCTCTCTCTCTCTCTCTTTTTCCTTGTTCCATCCCCTCTCCCCCTTCTCTCTCTCTCTCTACCTCTTGTTCCCCTCTGCCCCCTCCCCTCCTTTCTTCCCTTTTCACTCTCCAGTTCTTCTCTTCCATTTCTCCCTCTTCCGTCTTCCCTCTCCCACTTCTTTCTCTCCCTTCTCTCTCCCCTCCCCTACCTCCCCTCTGATCCCAGTTTCCTGTTCTCCTCTCCTCGTAGCTTTATTACTCGTGTTACCTTACTTTTTCAGGTGTGTGAGAGAGAGAGAGAGAGAGAAAGAGAGAGAGATAATGGAAAGTCTTACACAAACACAAGAACTTGAGGATGTAAAAGACCTTCGCTGTCTCCTGTCTTTTTCCCTACTTTTTTTTATCTCCTTCCTCTCATTTTTTTTTTTTTCTACGTCCTTCTGCCCCTTTTTCTTTTCTCTGTTTCCTCTCATCCACCCTCTCACTCCCTCTCGCACACTCTCACTTGCGTATTCCTTAACCCGTCCCTCCCCTCCTCTCCCCTCTCTGCTTCCATATCCCCTTCCTTTCTTCTCCTCTTGCACTTTCTCCCCTCCCTTCTTTCTCTTCCACTTTCTCCCCTCTTTTCTTTTCCTCTTCCACTTTCTCCTCTCCCTTTCTTTCTCTTTTCTACTTTCTTCCTCCCTTTCGTTCCCTCTTCCACGTTCTCCCCCTTCTTTTCTTCACCCAGTCCATGCGCTCCCTCCCTCCCTTTATTTTCTCCACTTCCTTTCCTCCTCCCCTTCTCCGTCTCCCTCATTTTCTCTCATCCCTCCTCTTTCTCTACTCCCCCCTCTTTCTCTACTCCCCCCTTCTCTCCATCCTCCCTTTCTCTCCCCCTCTTCTCTACTTCTCCCAGTCCCTCCTCTCCCTCCCTATTATCTTTGCCTCGTCCTCGGCCCCTCCCAATTATTTCCAATCATATTCTCCCCCCAGCTTTACCTCACCTCTTGCTCCCTCCCCTCTCCTCTCCTTTCGGCTGCTCTCTTTTCCTCTCCTTTCGGCTGCTCTCTTTTCCTCTCCTTTCGGCTGCTCTCTTTTCCTCTCCTTTCCGCTGCTCTCTTTTCCTGTCCTTTCCTCTGCTCTCTCTTCCTCTCCTTTCCGCTGCTCTTTTTTCCTCTCCTTTCCCCTGCTCTCTTTTCCTCTCCTCTCCCTTGAACTCCTCTGCCGTTATTTCTAATGTTCTTTTCTGTTTGCTCTTTTTTCTGCCCCTTCATCCCCTCTTCTGGTCTTTACTTTCCTGTCTGCCTTTCCATTTGCACGGTACTCCACCAGTTCTCTCATACATACGTAGATACATACGGTACATATAGAGGTACATACATACATACATACATAGATACATATACATACATAGATACACATACATACATACATACATATACATACATAGATACATACATACACATACATACCTGCATAAGCTACATGCATACACACACACATACATGAACACACACACACACACACACACACACACACACATATATATATATATATATATATATATATATATATATATATATACATACACAGTATATGTATGTATGTACCGGTATGTATATCTCTCTTTCCATTCCTTTGTGTTCCTTCCCCTTAATTCCCAGTCGTTGACTTTACTCGTATCCTGCCTTCTCCTCTCCTACTTTCTTCTTTTCTCTTTCCTTTACTCCTCTCCTCATCTCACCTCTCCTCTCCTCACCGTGCAGGAGGGAAGGAAGAAAGGGTCGGGAACATGGTGTGTGGGCAGGTTATTAGGCTTGCATTCATGTGCTTAGCTTACCAGTAGCATACTAGCAGGGAGCGCGCGCGTACACACACACACACACGCACGCACGCACGCACGCACGCACGCACGCACACACGCGCACACACACACACACACACACACACACACACACACACACACACACACACACACACACACACACACACACACACACACACACAATTACTGGCCAGGAGACGGAGTGACAGAGTTACAAGCACTGCAGGTTTGGAACGGTACTAAGGGAAGGCATATGCCGTACAAGTCAGGAAGGTTACAGACGGATGACAATGAAGAAGTTACAGAAAGAAGTTATAGATGGAATTACAGGGACAGCAGCAGGCAGGGAACAGCAAGAATCCCATACTTACAAAGAGAATACATAGAACAGTAGAATGCAGTAAAAGGAAAAGCTACTGGCAAATAACGGGAAGAATAATAGGCATAGAATAGTTACAAAAGAAAATCCGAGGAAAAAAGTAGAATGCAGTAAAGTGAAAAGTTACAGGCAGGTGAGATACAGAGGTGAAGGTGGAGGATACGGCAGAGCCAGTTATAGACAGTGAAAAGTTACAGAGAAAATGTATAGAAAAGTTGAATGTAGTGGGAGGGAGAGCGACAGAAATAGGCCAGGCAGTGTTAGCAGGGAAATACATGGAGAACTAGAATGTGTGACGAGGCGCAGTTACCAAGTGTTACAGGAAAGTTGTGGAGAGTGTTATACGCGGTACAGCGATGTGAGAGAGAGAGAGAGAGAGAGAGAGAGAGTGCGTGCGTGCGTGCGTGCGTGCGTGTGTGTGTGTGTGTGTGTGTGTGTGTGTGTGTGTGTGTGTGTGTGTGTGTGTGTGTGTGTGTGTGTGTGTGCGTGCGTGCGTGCGTGCGTGCGTGTGTGTGTGTGTGGGAGGGAGAAAGGGGACACAGCGCGAAAATGAGGTTGAAGTGCTACATCAGTTTTCCTATTTAGGTTTATCCTCTAGTGCAGCTTAGAGAGAGATGGGGGGGATGGTGTAAAAGGGAGGGTAAAGGATGGAAAGGAGAATGGTGTGTGAAGGAGGGTAAGGGAGATATGGGGAAGGGATAGTATGAAGAGTGTGATGGAGGGAGAAGGGAAGGATGAGTGTGAAGGAGGGAGGAGAAAGGGCTGTAAGGGATTGTGTGGAAAAGGTGTCAGGAGGAAGTGTGAGGGAGAGTATGAGTGTGATGGGAAGGAGGGCGTGTAAGGGAGAGAGAGAGTATGAGTGAAAAGGGAAAGGAATGGGTGGGGGAGTATGAATGAGATGGGAAAGGGAGTATGAGTGTGAGGAAGAGTATGGGAAAGGGAGTGTGAGTGTAAGGGAGAGTATGAATGAGATGGGAAAGAGGGAGTGTGAGGGAGAGTATGAGTGAGATGGGAAAGAAGGAATATGGGAGGAAGTTGAGGTTGAGAGAATGGGAGAGTGGTATGTGAGGAAGGGTAAGAGGGAGGTTAGGAACGGAGAATGAGAGGGGAGTATGGGAGGTAGGAAGGTTAGGCGAATAGTGGAGAGAGAGAGAGAGAGAGAGAGCGGTGTGTGAGGGAGGATATTGAAGGTACACTGTCCTCTTTAGTTCCAGAATAGTGTAGCTTACAGGGAGATAGTGTGAAAGGGAGTATGAAAGAGAGAGAGAGAATAAGGTAGGAGTAAAGGAAGGGAGACAAGTAGAGATGAGAGGGAGAGAGGGGGGGGGGCGTGGTGTGGGAGTCAGGATATTGTGTTTATAGTTTGTTCTCTGTTTGTTCCTGTTTCTGGTGTATATGCAAGCCGGAAGAGGGGGAGAAGGGAGGAAAGAGGGAAGGCGGGGAGGAGGAATGGAAAGAGAGAAGGAGAGAAAAGCCGGAAGGAGAAAGGAAGGCAGGGAGGAGAGTTTGAGAGGGAAGTTTGAACAAGATAGGGTGAAGAGAAAAGAGAAGCTGAAAAGAGAAATAAGTAAGAGGATGGGAGGAGAGATTTGTGGCGGAAGGGAGGGTGAAGGAAGAAATAAAAGAGAGAGAGAAGACAATGTAAGGTGAGAAGGAGGGAAAAGAGAAGAGAAAAAGTGGGAGTGAGAAAGGAAGAAGAGGTGAAAAAGTGATGAAAAGGAGAAATGAAAAAGATCGAAGGAACAAAGGAGGAAGCAGCGATAAACTAGGGGGAGGAAAAAACAGTAAATGAAGAAAATTAAAAGAAAATGTAAGTGAAAGGAGAAAACAGGAGGGACTGTGAAAGAACAGGAGAAAGAGGGAAAGACAGGAAGGAAAGCAAGAACGAAAGTGAAAGGAGGAAAGAGGGAGGAGCGAATGAGAGGAGGAGAGAAAGAGAGTAGAGGTATAAGAAAAAAAAGAATAGGAGAGGGAGAGAAGGAGAAAGGAGAGAGGCAGCTGAAGTGCGGAGGAGGAGGGTGAGGAGAAGGGGGAGAAATACGAAGAGGGGAGGGGGAGGAAATATGAGAGAAAAAGGTAAAGGAGAAGTGGAGGGGAAAGCGAGAATGGTGTGTGTGTGTGTGTGTGTGTGTGTGTGAGAGAGAGAGAGAGAGAGAGAGAGAGAGGAGGAGGAGGCACGAAGTGTTACGAAAATTGGAAGGGGGGACAACAATAGAAAGACAGGAGAGGAGAGAGAGGGGAGGGGGGAGAAGAGAATGGAGAGACAAAAAGAGAGGAGGGGAAGAAATAGAGAAAGAGCAATGTGTAATGTGGGAGCATTGAAAGGAAACAGAGAGAGAGAATATTGAATGTGTCCTCTTTTCTTTAGCTGCGCAGTAGTTCAGTTGATAGATTACGGAGAGAGAGAGAGAGAGAAAGAGAGAGAGAGAGAGGGGGGGGGTAAGTTAACATAAGAATGTTGTGAAAAACCCTACCGGCTGAAGGATAGTAGGAGGAATAGGTAGGTGGAGAGAGAGGTGAGGAAAGATAAGGGTGGTGGGAAGGAGCTAGAGGAGAGGGATGAGAAAGATACGGGTGGAAGAAGAAAGACTGAGAGGAGGTGGCGTAAGAGAGATGGAAAGAGCAGAAAGGATACTGAAACGAGAAAAGATGGAGAGAGAGAGAGAGAGAGAGAGAGAGAGAGGTGGGGTAAGGGAATATGGAACTGCATTTGATATGTAGAAAAAGGGGGAGAGGCAAATGAAGTTAGCAGAAACGAAAGGGGAATAAGAAAGAAAGGGATGGAAGAAGAGGGGAGGAGATGCAAATGGAGAAAAGGGAGGGGGGGAGAGGAAGGAAAGAAGATAGGAGTAGGAGAGGCAAATGGAGAAGAGAAGGGACCAGAAATGGATAAATTTAGGAGAGAAACTGTAGATGAAAGTGACTGGAAGGGGAGAATTGTACAAGATGGGAGGGGGACAACTGTGAAGGGAGAAAAAGGGAAAATAGTGAATGAAATAAAGGGAAGGAATAGAAACAGGTGAGAAACGGGTTGGAATGATGAGATTAAGGCTGAAGAGGCAGTTAAACAGGGAACACACACACACACACACACACACACACACACACACACACACACACACACACACACACACACACACACACACACACACACACACACACACACACACACACACACACACACACACACACACACACACACACACACACACACACACACACACACAGGGGGGGAGGGGGGAGGAAATATAAATCGTCAAGAAAAATATAAGAAAGAGTAAGACTAAGGCGAGTGAAAGGGGAGAGTTGTACAGGTAAGATTGAGAGGTAAAAGCGAAGGTGCCACGGAGAGGGAGGAAGATAAAAGACGTGGATGTAAGTGGAGAGAGGCGGAGGGAGCGAGAAATGGAAAGAAAGGTAAGAAAGTTTGGAGGGCAGTTAGCGATGGAGAGAGAGAGAGAGAGAGAGAGAGAGAGAGAGGTGCTGAGGATTTTGTGTGAAAGGCAAGGAGAAAGGCGTGTAGTGAAGGAAACTCGGTGGGGTAGAGGCAGGAGAGAGAGAGGATGAAAAAAAGGAAAAAATCAGAAATATCGACTAGGAATGGTAGGAAAAGAGAATAGTAACAAAAATGAAAATAGAGTGTTTAAATAATGAAAGCCAGTCCACGACATCCTGCAGCTCAGTTGATGACCAAGTGTTGTTAGACTGGAGGGTAGAATTGACTAGTAACCAAGGACACTCATTCCTGCCTCATAATTAAGGCTAAACGAATTCCATGCAACTGTAACTTAGTTGAGAGAGAGAGAGTCTTGGTTGGGAGAAGTATGTAGAAACCTGAAAGTGGGAAGAGGAACAAGCCGGTAGGCGACGAAAGTGGGAAGAGGAACAAGCCGGTTGGCGACGATGGCCAGTTATAAGCGGACCAAGCTTTGTCAGCGACCGGAAGTGAGTTTGGACACTGTCATTTCTGTATGGAGGTACTCCAGCGCAACATTACACCCAAGAATCCTCGGAGCCGTAGCATTTCGCGCGAACAATTTCGTATTTTAGCGCTTTTCATATTTTCTGCACCTGATAACCTTTGACCCCTGACCTGGCGGATGTAGGTCATGCATTTACAAAGCACAGTTGTAGTACACATTAACATCTATAAGCATGCAAAGTTTCATCGATTCCATCCACCCACTGTGGAGCTAAGGAACTTGAAAATCGCGGAATGGCCCACCAGAGGTACAACTTCTAGCTTCTACCAGCGACTGGCAGTGATTCGCGACACTAAATGTCATTTTTGTATGGACGTACTTCAGTGCATCATTCCACATGGCCCTGGCTTAATCTTCGGAGCCTTAGCATTCTGCGCGAGCATTGTCGTGATTTTAGCTGTTTTCACTGTTTTTGCATTTGATGACCTTTGACCCTTGACCTGGCCAATATAACACATACGTGTACAATATAAAGTTGTATTACTAGTCAGTGTTTATAGCATGCAGCGTTTCACTCAATTCCATTTAGCCGCTGGGAAACTAGGAGGGGGGGGGGCATTTTTGAAAAATAGTAATGGTTGCTAGGGACGCTGAGGCCAAGCTTCACAGGGTTGCCACTCGAAAACTGGAGAAGAGAGAGGAAAAATGGATGGCACACTTTCGATAGGGAATGACCTCAAGATTACGCCTACAGAAGTCAGAGTTTTCTACGCCCATTAGTAATGCTTCTGCAGCTCAAAAGGTGAAGAGTACGAGAAAAGCGGGTTTTCGGCCGTTGCTAGGCAACGAGTAGTTAACCAACAACCAGAACCTTGTGGACAGAACTAGATCATAGGCTTGTCATTGTACCCAGGTTTGGTCGGAATCAGTTAATTCTGAAGGGTTGAAGTGCCTGCCACAATTAAATTAGAGTACAAGAAAAAAAACGCGACTAACATTAAGGGCAGCATGGAGCTGGCCAAGCGAGAGAGAGAGGGAAAGTCGGTTGGTGGGAAGAAATATGTAGAAACCTGAAAATAAGAAACGAGAAATGAGAAATAGAGCAAGAGAGAGAGAGAGAGAGTGGGAAGGAAAAGAGAATTAGGAAATGAAGTGAGCGAGGGAGGGGAGAAAATATGGTGTGCAGTATAATGAAGATAAAGCGAGTAATAAAGAGAAGGGGGAGGTGAGAGTGAGAGGGGGTGAGGGGGACTGTTGTTGGAGGTATAATTGATAGCAGTTGGAGGGGGAGAGGAACTGGGGAGGCAGAAAGGAAGGGGAAAATTGTGTGTATGTGTGTGTGTGTGTGTGTGTGTGTGTGTGTGTGAGAGAGAGAGAGAGAGAGAGAGAGGATATTAACCTCAGATATTATGATTCTTTCTAGGTGGTCTAACCTTAAGATTAATAGAAAGGCATACTGTTTAACTGCAGTGTCAGAGGAATCATGAGAGAGATAGAGAGAGAGAGAGAGAGAGAGAGAGAGAGAGAGAGAGAGAGAGAGAGAGAGAGAGAGAGAGAGAGAGGCGTATATGGAGATGAGGTGGTGGTGGTTGGGAGGGAGTAAGGAAGTGAGTATGTCAAAGGGAGGGATTGTGTGTGTGTGTGTGTGTGTGTGTGTGTGTGTGTGTGTGTGTGTGTGTGAGAGAGAGAGAGAGAGAGAGAGAGAGAGAGAGAGAGAAAATGAGTGTACGGTAGGTAGGATTGGGAGGGTGAGGGGAAGGGTTGGGAGGGAGTAATGGTAGGGGAGGTGAGGCCGGTTGGTCGTAGTGGTGATCTGGTAATCCCGGTATTGTAGGGTGGAATCTCGTCGTATCAAGGGGAGGTATTGGGGTGTAATTTGTTCTGCAGGTGTCGTCTGTTTGTTTTCACCTGGCACAACTGGACGATCCTGCCACTGAAATACTAAGTTGTGGTTACCCAAAAGTTGGTGAGTGTTAGTTACGAGGCAGGAATGCGTCTTGATTACTAGAGCAATTAATAACTTTTCCATCGATTTACAGTTGGCTATCGGCTGAAATGAGGATAGATAACGATCTCACGATTAAAAGAGAGTCGCCGTAGTTTCGGTATTCTAAGCCCATGTATATCCCCCCCCCCCACACACACACAGACGTCAGTGATCTTTCTGCATGAGGCTGTTTTTCGTTTCACAAAATATAATGGACAAGAAGCAGCCAAAGCATGTGACGCCTCCACTTGTTGCGGTCTTAATGTCCTGTGAAGCACGCCCGTGCTCAGAGGCTCATGTGATTTGGTATACATAAAATAGGGAGTGAGAAGGCTTGAAGGAGAGAGAGTAGTTATTTGCTCCCTCCTTTAAGTTATCATCGTCGTTCTCGTCGTCGTCGTAGTAGTCTTGGTCGTCGTAAATTTAATTATAAAGAAAAAGACTATGTCAGTAACACTCAAAACGCACGTAAGAGATTCCATTCTTCATCTCGTTAACCCGTCCAGTACGGTGACGTCGTTTGGATTTTATTCTTGCTGTTTCCTTGAGTTTTTATTCAACTTAGGAGAGATTTTTCGATTTTAAGGAGCTACATACAACCCTCCATAATCTCTTAACATTGAGGGGGCTCGCATATCGAGGGACAAAATGGCAGGAACAAAACAAAATGGCTAAAGCGATTGGGGAAGGATATAGATGCTTACATTTCGCTTTCTTTTCTCCCTCAGGTAAGCCAGCTGGGTACCCGAACAAGAATAAGAAAAAGGTAAGTCTAAAAGAAGAAAAGAGGAAGAAGCGGGAGTAATTGGAATGATGATGTGCAGGATAAGGAAGAAGGAAGAAGAAAAGGTGAGAAAGAAGTATGTCGAAAGAAAGGAGACAATGGTTGAGAAGAGAGAGGAATGAAAGGAATGTAATAGAGAGAAAACAAGTCGGAGATGTGAAGGACAGCGGTGACGAGAGAGAGAGAGAAAAAAAAAAAAGAAACAAGAAACAGAAAACGGAAAGAACAAAAAAGATATGGGAAGCTATGCTAGAAGGAGCAAAGAGACATCAGCTACCCTAACCCATCCAACCACCATATGGGGCGCGAAGTTTGAGCACAGTGTGGGTAAATATGAAGGCAGGTGTCAGGCAGAGGCTTGTGTGAGGTATACAGTAGGACAGGTGTGTGCAAGTGACCGTGATTATGAGATTGTCCTTTTTCTTTTTCTTGTTTTTGTTTTTGTTTTTGTTTGTCATTGTTAAGGATGCTGTTCTTCGCCAATATCCTGTCGAAAGCACATCCTTGTATAACATTATCTACATACTTAAAAATTTTAGTATTTTGGGACGTGGGCGAAGCGTTTTGAATGTAGGTGAAATATTGCGCATGGTATTTATTAACACCCTGAAAACACAAACAGTAAATAAAATAAAAGTAAAGGATAAAAATATAGGATGTATATTGTAATAGGCCCATCCGCGTCTGAGGAATTTGCTCATTTCCATAACCATCGAACCCCGGTGGCGCGATGTTTTTTTGGAGGGGTGTACGTCGGAAAGTTGGAATTAGTTTTTTGACGTTGTTTAGAGAGAGAGAGAGAGAGAGAGAGAGAGAATTAGAAAGAAGACAAGGGACGACACACGAGGAAGCTCCAAGAGACAGGACAGGGAGAGAGAGAGAGAGAGAAAGAGAGAGAGAGAGAGAGAGAGAGAGAGAGAGAGAGAGAGAGAGAATTAGAAAGAAGACAAGGGACGACACACGAGGAAGCTCCAAGAGACAGGACAAGGAGAGAGAGAGAGAGAGAGAGAGAGAGAGAGAGAGAATTAGAAAAAAGACAAGGAACGACACACGAAGAAGCTCCAAGAGATAGGAGAGGGAGAAAGAGAGAAAGCAGCAGCATTAGAGAAACAATAGTCTGCATTTGTTGTGCAAGGAGAGAGAGAGCGAGAGAGAGAGAGATCGGATGTGGAAGAAAGAATAGGGAAGGGGAATGAAGAGATGAGTGGCCAACAGCCTTGCCTTATGTGCTCGCCCAGGCACTTGCGCTGCGTGGAAAATGAAGCCGCGACACAGGCGGCTGGACCAAAACTCATTATCAGCGGTAGGACCCCCATTGGTTGCACTGAAAATGTTTGTCATTGTTGTATTGTTTGATACATCCTTACTTACAGGCTTAATCTGAGAGGTATGAAGGTGGAAATCTGTAACATTGTTTAATACCCAAATTATATGGTGTTTTTTAAATACCCCGTCAAGGGTTGTGCC
The DNA here is from genome assembly GCF_032717465.1 of Coenobita brevimanus. Lineage (NCBI taxonomy): Eukaryota > Metazoa > Arthropoda > Malacostraca > Decapoda > Coenobitidae > Coenobita > Coenobita brevimanus. Next base: position 41,014,252 of record NC_137018.1, read on the forward strand.
AAACGTGTAAAAATATACGCTCACAACTTGCTACGTTTCCCTTCCCCCGTCACAGATGTCGGCCAAAACTCCCCCTCAGAGGACACCCGTCTGCATCAGACTGGTCATATCCGCTAGTGAACACCTAGTTGTTGCGTCTTCAGAATTTTGTTTGAACGTTTGTCGAGATTTGAGATTTCTTACAATTATGCGTGGATACATACTGTACATGCAAACTGTGTGAAAAGTATAATTGATCAAGCAAGTATTTTAAGAGAGAGAGAGAGAGAGAGAGAATTGGGATGGAAGGAGTAAGCATTAGAGAGAACGGATGGTGTGTATTTGTTGTGCAAGATGGGCGTGAGTTGGTGGCAAGTCCAAGGGGTTTCAAAGTAAGGCACTCCATCTCTCACCAGCTTCACCCCCCCCCCCTCCACACACACACCACCGCCACTAGAAATGCCACTATATTCTACTGTATATTGTGGTTTGGGAACGGAAAATAGAAAGGAGAGAGAGAGACCTGTGTTGAGATAAAGAAACGCGAAATACAGCTGCCATACACAGCTGTAGGAACGTAGCTGAAATGGGGGAGATCAACTGTAGGGGAATTGTTGAAGAGGGTGAGAAGTTGAAGACAAAGATAGCACCTGTAGAAAATGAGAAGTAGAAAGGCAGCATCCAATCTGTGGGAACGTGAAGGGATATTGAGGGAAGTTGAAAATGGAAGTAATGGTGAAGAGAGGTGAGTGGTTGAAGGAGTATTGAAGATAACAGGAAACAACACGACGAAAAGTAAAGTAAAAAAAAATAATGATAAGAAACGCGTCTGCTGAGAACAAGGGCGACAAGCTGAAGGGAAATGAAAGATAAAAGATAAGATAAAACACCAGGGATGAAAAAAGAAACACACACACACACACACACACACACACACACACAAACACACACACACAAACACACACACACACACACACACACACACACACACACACAAAGGGGGGAGGGGAGGGAAAGAGAAAAACGGACGGAGGGGAAGGAAAGAGAAAAACGGACGCATCTGCCATGTTTAGTTGTAGAAACATGTAACTGAAATAAGGGTAACAAGACAGGGGACGTGTTGGAGAGATGAAGTTGTAACATAACTTTATGAATAACACAAGAGATTGTTAAGGTAAAATTTGAAAGATGTAAAGAAAAAAAAAAATAGGAACGTAGGTACCATACTCACCTATAGGAACATGCAACTAAAATGAAGGATGTGGACGATGGGGAAGTGCTGAAGATAGATGAGAAGTTGAAATGTAAAGACGTGTATCATGGGGAAAATCAAGGTGTAATAAACAAGTCGCTAAGGTAGATGTGCCAGAAAGCCTCCTAAGCCCACGGGAATACGGGCCAAGGTCTCTGTAACCCCTCGCCGCCCTAACTGCAGTTGGGTGTTTTATTCAGGCGAAACACAGGCTATTTTATGCAACTGACAAAAATTCAGTAATGCCCAAGGTTAATCCAGACAGTTTTGAGACCTTTGAGAAGTAGAATTTTTTTCCAATGAAGAAAATCCGTTTTTTGGTAATTAAGTAAAATATCTTCATGCATCCATAAAAAGTGAAAGAGTGAAAGTACAGAAGCACACAGGAAAAACATTTTACAGAAGCACGCAAGAAATGCTCGGAGAAAAAAAATGACTTAAAAATACGCGACACTGAAAAAGCAATTGCAGTCGTCAGAAAGAGATAAAAATTCAAAAGGTCTGAAAAACAACCATCCTTGAAGCGTTATAAAAGTGTGTGCGAATATAAAGCCTCTGTATTTATGTAACCCTTCATGATTTAACGAGCCCATTCGCGTCAAGGAGGTTATGGCCCCACTGTCAATTGGGTAATGCCGGGAGGGGAGGGAGAGGTGGGAGAGCGGAGAGAGAGGAAGGACAGAGGAGAGGGAATGGAAAAGTGGGAGGTAGGGATGGGAGAGAGGGAAGGACAGGTGACGTGAGCAAAGGAACGGGTGGGAGGGAGATGGGAGGGAAGGTGATAATGGAAGGGATGGGAAGGGAAGGGTGATAAATGGAAGGGGAACGAGAATGAGAGGGGAGAGAAATGGAGAGGGATAGGGATTGGGAAGTGTAAGGGAATGAAGGGATAGAGAGAGAAGGTAATAAAGGAAAGGATGAGGATAGGAGAAAGGGAATGAGGGTTGAAGGAAAGAAGGGAGGGGAGAGCGAGAGGAATGGAAGTTGGGAGGGGAGAGATGAAGGCTGGTGGGGAGGAGGGAGAGGGAAGGATAGGTATTGTGGAGAGAAAGGGGACAGGAAGAAATGTATAGGGGTGGTGGAGACGAGAGGAGGGGGGGGGGATGGAACGAAAACAAAGAACCAGACTCTCCCATCGCGCCAGTATTTTGAAAACTCCACATTCCTTGGTTTTGAAATTGTTTTAGTACGCTTTTATCGTTTATCGCTATGACATTTACGGCCGTTATGGAGCGTTATTGCACTCGCCACCCGCTTAATGTCGTCTTGGCCAGGGAACGCGGCCTCTGTGCCACCGTAATTTCGGGGCTTCGGCGGGTATTTTGCGGCGTTTTGAAAATGATCGGATTTCTGTTGGGGCCGTTATACTCCGTTTGAGGCCGTTATTTTTAAGTTACATCTTTAGGACGGCCGTTATATTCCATTGCAGCGGTAGTATGCCATTGGGACCGTTATTTTCCGTTCCTCCTTTTATGGCCGTTATTTTACGTTACATCTTTTATGGCCGTTATTTTACATTACACCTTTTGGAGCTGTTTTTTTCCGTTACATCTTTTGGCGCATATTTTCCGTTATGGCTTTTGGAGCTGTTATTTTTCGTTACACCTTTTGGAGCTGTTATTTTTCGTTACACCTTCTGCAGCTGTTATTTTCCGTTACATCTTTTGGAGCAGTTATTTCCCGTTACACTTTTTACGACCGTTATTCTCTGTTACACCTTTTGGAACTTATTTTTCGTCCAGACCGTTATTTTCTTGTCATTTCTAGTATCGTTTTTTATGTTATATAAACCGTTATTTTCGGCAATATTTTTTGTGCCTGTTATATTCTTTCGCGGTCGTTATTTTCAGTTACTTCTGTTGTACGTTATGTTCAGTTATATATATTTTCATGGGATAGGACATGTATACAGTATCATTAGTTATATTTGGTGGGTAAATGTGTCTTTGATGATCCTTTTCCCTTAATTCGTACCGCTTACCTGCCGTTCTGTCCGTTTTTTCCGTTTATTTATTTTTTTTTAATGCCGTTGACCCTTATACTGTTTTTTATGCATACGTTATTTGTTTTACTCGTGACTTTTCCGTTGCTGCCGTTATTTTCCGTTAATGTTTGTACAGATAAATTTTGGAAATCATTACGGCCGTCACTTACCGTTGCAGCCGTTCATTTCCGTTAAAGCGTCGAACGGGCAAATTACCCTCTCATTCAGAGAGTTTAAAATTAGTATTTGATGTTGGCAGGAATATATTGGCTTCCATCCGATGAGAGAGAGAGAGAGAGAGAGAGAGAGAGAGAGAGAGAGAAGTGGGGGGGGGGGAGGAACCAGAGAGAGGAAGCTAGGAAGGAAACCTGTATGAGAGAGAGAGAAGGGGGGGAGGAACCAGAGAGAGGAAGCTAGGAAGGAAACATGTATGAGAGAGAGAGAGAGAAGGGGGGGAGAAACCACAGAGAGGAAGCTTGGAAGGAAACCAGTATGAGAGAGAGAGAAGGGGGGGAGGAACCAGACAGAGGAAGCTAGGAAGGAAACCAGTATGAGAGAGAGAGAGAGAGAATCCCTTCTTTTGCATGCATTCGTTGTATCCGAGCAGAAGACGTGAATACTGGAGGAAGAAGCGACTGTCTGAGCATCCCTGTAGCACCCGTAGCCTTTGGATACGTAGAAAACGGAATGTGGCGGTGGAGGAAAACGTAGGAGACATTAGCCTTCCTTAGTAGAACAGTTAACAGATAGACAGCCAGGGTAACAGCGGCAACCCGGAGATGGAGTGAGAGGAAGAGGCAGGCCGTGGAAGAGATGACGAGATAATATTCCAGGAGCTATTGAGATGGCATGGATGAGGCTAACAACCAATAGGTCAGAGTGAAGAAGGATGGGAGGAGCTTTTGTCCTGCAGTGAAGTGACTCAGGTTATTGATGATGATGTACGATGTTATGTTTTGTTGGTGCTGACTTAAGCGATTTAGCTTAATCTTCAGATCTCTGGAGTTTCCCACTGAGTAAAATCGTCTGGTGTTAGTCAGTAACTTGTCCCCCGAGCGGTAAAAATTGGGAAGCCTCTCACTTCATAATTTCCTTTTACCTCCCAATTATTTTATTCTTGCAACGATAAAAGTTATATTCAGTTATAGAGAAACCTCTTGTAGTGAGGATAATAGTTGCTGGTAAGTGCGGTCGGTGTGAACTGGAACGTAAAAAGGCTGAACGTTGGACTGTACTGTCTCGTGTCAGGTATTCTGTGTTTTTAAAATTTCCTGGATTTGATGGATGTACTGGTTGGAAATAAAGGAACTCGCATCCAGCCCTGTGTATATTTTGAAATTTTGAATCGAGGTATGTTTTCTTTTCAAGCTAACGGATTCTGTGCTGGCCGTTATAGACCGTTGCAGCTTCACCATAAATATAAAACGAACGCCGGCCGCATATAAATATTGAATTTTTTGTATATTTCTTTTTCAAAACGGGCTGGGAGCACTCTTGACAGTTGTATCGGTAACAGAAATTTCAAATGGTTTAAATGTTTGAGTTGGGCAAGGAGTCTGAGGCGGCAATATGGAAAGGATGGAAGTGTCTGGCAGATTATGTTTATTTTTTATGGTCAAAGTGAGGAAAGAAGAAAGAAGGAATATAGTAAAAGGAAGGGATAAGGACGGAATATGTTGAAAGATGGAAAGGAAAGGACGCAAAAAGAATAAGGAAAGAAAATACGGAGGAAGGAAAGAAAGAAAGATGAAAGAAAAAAGAAAGCGGTGGAAGGAAAGAGAAGAAAAGCAATGAATAAAGGAACCAGAGGAAAGAAAAATGAGAATGATGGAAGGAAGGAAGGACTGTAGGAAAAAATGACGGTAGATAGAGTATTTTGGCAATAAGAAACATTTTTAAAAGGGGGAAAGATAGAACGTTATGCGAAGGAAAGGTGGAGGAGGAAAGGAGGTGATAGAAAAATAGATAGAGTAAGAGAAGAGGCAGCAAGAGAGTGAGTGAGGGTAGGAGGGGAAAGGAAGGTATAAATTAAGAAAGTAACGAAGAAAGGGAGAAAAAAGGGGAGGTGTAAGAGAGAAGGAACGAGGAGACGAGAGGTGAAAGTAGGGAGGGGGGGAAGAAAGTAACAGTTTAGAAAGAAAGGGAGTAATAGAAGGAAGTTAAGGTTAGAAAAGATAGGAAATTAAGGAGGAAAGAAGGAAGAGTAAGACCAGGTGTGAAAAAAGTAGTTTTGAGGGAGTGTTTTAAGAAGGAAGAAGTGATAAACAAGAAAAGGACAAAATAAAAGTAAGGTAAAAAATTAAGTAAGGATGGATAGTGGAAGAAGGAAAGAAGGGATAAAGAAAAAGAAGAAGAAAGTGAAGGGAGGATAAAAAGGAATATAGAAGAATAAGGCAAAAGGAGGAGAAAAGCAGGATAGAGAATTTGCAGGGGAGGAAAATAAACATTAAAGAATAAGAAAGAAATAAGGAAGTAAGAAAATGTGAATAACGTGAGAGAAATAATAAAGCAAGGGAAGGGAAGGAAAAGATAAAAAATAAAAGGAAGGAAGAGAGAAAAGGATAAAGTAAAATATATAAAAGAAAGTTAAAGCAATAATTCTTTCAACCCGATAGTATTTTGTGTTTTATTGAAGATTAGAGATGACTTTTGGAGCTAGATGGGTTAGATGCAGCCCTCGTGATCTCCTTTACCTCTTTATTATTCCACAGTTGAATAAAATCGTCTGGGGAGAGCTAAGCAGTGTCATAGTAGTGAAGAAGTAAAGAAGAAAGACAGGAAAAAGAAAGAATAGAAAAAAAGTAGGAAAGGAAAAATGTAAATGAAGTGTAAAGGAAAAGCTGAGAGGAAATCAAAGAAGTGATGGGGGAAAGGGACAAGTGACAAGGAAAGAGCATAGAACTGTAAAGCAGAAATAAATGGGGGAAAAAAGGTGAGCTCTGACAATCAAGCAAGGAAATGGCACGAAAGAGGGAACAAAAAGAGAATCAGGAAAACAGAACTAAGGAGTAAGTGAGGAAAATAATGAAGCCGGGAAGGAAGATGAGGAGAGGGAAACAGGAATAGAGGGAAGGAGAAAAAAGCGAGACAAACATGGAAGAGAGAAACGAGAAAAGCAGAAAGGGAGAAAGAAGAGAGAAGGAGGTGGTGAAGAGGGAAAGAAAAATGTGGAAATAGAACGAGGAAGCAAAAAGACAAGAGGAAAAGATGGAGCAGAGAAGAAACGAGAAAAACAGGAAGAGCTTGCGAAAGAGATTAGAAGGAGGAGGGGACGATAAGAGTGAAGATAATAAGAGGGTGGGACAGAGAGAGAGAGAGAGAGGGAAAAAAAAAAAACTAACACGTAAGAATATGGACGGAAAAACAGGAAATGGTGGGGGGGACGAGAGGGGATTATTAATAGGTGGGAAAGGAGAAAAGCAGTAATAATGAGGAGAGAGAGAGAGAGAGAGAGAGAGAGAGAGAGACTAAACAGGGCTGCAGAAATTACTGTGAAAAGGAAGAAGATAGATGATGATGATGATGGAAGTAAATTGTTAACCCGAGCCTCTTATAACACACACACACACTCTCTCTCTCTCTCTCTCTCTTTAATCCCAGACACGCTCTTTAATTAGTGTTTCACTTGTATCTTTGCCTTTTGTATTTCCTTCTCTCTTTCTTATTTCCTCTTTCCGACGTTGTTACTTGTTTGTTATTTTCTCCTTTCATTTTTTTTTCTGCCGCTTTCTTTACGTTTTTTTTTTTTTAATCTCTCCTTCTTGTCCAAGTAGATTTTGTCGTAATTCTTCTTCCAATCTCTTTTCTTTCTCTTCCTATTTCCTCTATTCCTTGTCTTTTTCCTTCTCCTTTCTTCTATTTATGCATTACCTTTCTTCTGTCTTTCTCTTCCTCTCACCTCTTTTATTCTTTACCTTCCATCTTCTCTCTTTCTTCCATTTATCCCCTACTCCTCCTCCTCCTCTCTTCCCTTCCTTCACCTCCCCCCTCCCTCGTGTCTCCATTTGTTTCACTCTTCCTCTCTTCTCTCCCTTCATCCCCTCCTTTCCTCTTTCCTCCATTTATTTCCCTCCTCCTCTCCTTCACCCTCCGTTGACCTAACCTCCGGAGTGGACAAACACAGCTCTGTATGGCCCTTCGTGATTTCCTCTTTCCTCCCTTTTTACATCTTTTTTTTTTAATCTTCTTCCTCCCCCCTTTTCCTCTTCATCTTTTTTTTTAATTTGTTTTTTCTTTGTTTTACATTATCTTATGGCCCTTCATGATTCCCTCATTATTTCCCCCCCCCCTCCTTCCTCATTCCCTCCACCTACCTCTGCTCCCTCTTTTCCTCATCCTTTTCGTTTTCTTCTGTTCCCTCCTCTCTTTTGTCCCCCTTCTTTTTCCATTTTACCATCGTTTTCCTTCTCTCCTAATCACCTGATCCTTCTTTTCTTTCCAGCCTCCATTCATTTTCGTTTTCCCCTTATCTCTCCTCATCCTCGTAATCTGTTGTCTTATCTCTCCTCATCCACCTAATCTGTCGTCTTATCTCTCCTTATCCACCTAATCTGTCGTCTTATCTCTCCTCATCCACCTAATCTGTTGTCTTATCTTTCCTCCCTTTTTCTTCCTCTTCGTCAGTCCCCTCTTCCTCACCCTCTCTCCTTTCTTTTTCCTTCCTCAGATTTCCTTTCCTTCTCCATTTTTCTTCTTTCACATAGTCTGTTGCCTCTTCTTACCTCCTTTCTCCCTTACCTCCGTTCTCCCTTTTCTTCTCCCCCACATCACTCCCTTTTTACCACTTCTCTCTTCCCCTCAGTTTTCTCTCTCCCTTTCTCCTCTCCTTCATGTTTACTATTTCTCTGTTACACATAATTCTCGTCTACCTTTGCCATCACTTTGTTTATCTTCTTTCTCTCTCACCCCGTTTCCCTTCCATCCTTTTTCCCCCTCTTCCATTCATCCCCCATCATTCTCTGTCTGTGTCTCTGTCTGTCTGTCTGTCTGTCTGTCTCTCTCTCTCTCTCTCTCTCTCTCTCTCTCTCTCTCTCTCTCTCTCTCTCCTCCTCCTCCTCCTCCTCCTCCTCCTCCTCCTCACCCATTTTAAAACTCCCTTATCTTCATTTTTGTCTCGTTTATCCATCTTTACTCTTCGTTTTTCCACCTACTCCCCTTATCACGTTCTCTTCTACCTTTCTTCTCTATCTTTCTATTCTCTCTTCTGCTCTTTCTTTAGTTCATTCTTTTCCATTTGTTCTCTTTCCTCCCACTCCCCTGCCTCTCTCGTTCACTTAAACCCCCAGAGTGGACCAACAATCACAACTATCCAATCTTTTACCTTCGCTTCCCTTTGCTTTTTCGCAGCCCTTTCTCTTGTCCATCGTTCCTCTCTCTCTCTCTCTCTCTCTCTCTCTCTCTTATCTGTATTTCCTCTTTCTTTCCGCCTTCATCCATTGGTCCTATTCTCTCTGTCTCTTTCCCCCTTCTCCTCCAACATTGACTTACCCCCCCCCCCCAGTGAACCAACAAACAGGCTTCTGTATGGCTGACCCTGATTGGCTGCCCTTTTGGCCAATCAGGAGGCGACACAGAGTAAACCTGGCCCTCTGATTGGTTCGCCCATTTAGCACTGTTTGATTGGGTCGCGTTACCCAATCACGGACTCCGCAGAAACTGAAGAAAACGACGTGATTAGTCGATTGGGGTGTTGTGAAGCAGTGATTAGAGACTCAGAAGGCGTAGTTGCATTTGTGTTTGAGGCTGTTTTATGTTTTTATCATTTTCTATGTAATTGTCTTTTTCTGTGTGTTTATCTTTGTCTTTTAACACAATACCTTACGGATTCCTTGTCCGAATTAGATCAAAATCGTTGCGCGTGAGGATCGGAAAAAATTATTCGATTTTGTTGTAAATTTATCAGAGGTGTGTCAAAGTTTGGCCGCGGCGATGCTCAACTCTCAGCATTTTTTACTCAGTTGTTGTTGTGGTGGTGGTGTTAGGAGTCTTGTGTTGGCTTCTCTGATTGGTGTGTTTATTTACCGCCATTTGATTAACTTATCCGCCAGCCATAGCGTACACCAAATTTAAAGAAAAAAAAAAAATGCTTTTGATTTTTTTTTTTTTTTTAATCCGTCCTCCCCCCCCCCCCCACTCCGTCCATTTAGCGCCACTTGATTAGTTCCAGTCAGGCAGTCGTAGGGTTCCAAAAACTTGAAGAATGTGTTGTAATTGCTTGAGTGCTGTGTTGGGAGTTAGATTGGTTGGTGGCGGGAGCTTTTTGTTTCCGTCAACGAAGTTGGACGGAGGCTATGTATTCATCCATGTCTGTTTGTGTACAAGATGTCTCGAAAAGTCGTAATTAGATTTCCGGTGGATATATAGACAATGGGGAAAGGAAGAGTTCATTAGATTTGAGGTGGATCGGAATCCAGATGCAAGAATAATTAATTTTATAGGTGTTGACAGAGGTATGAGCCCTCTGGGACGGTAAGAGGACAGAATAAGGCCGTAGAATGAAATGTGTGTGTGAGGCCGTAAAAGTATTTGTTTGGTAGGAAGGGAATTACAGCAGTAAACAACATTTTATTTTGGCGTCTGTACTGTAGAGGTATGCGCACTCTGATTGCTTCACTGTTTTTTATTGGTTCGTTCTGTTTACTCGTTTGCTGTGTTAGTCATACGAGTCCAAAAAATTAATAAACGAGATGTGGTGGGTTGAATGGTGTGTTGCTGGCTTGTGATTGGTTACAGCCCAGCCAACCACACGGGAGATTAGTGAAGGAGGTTGTGATTGGTTCCCCTGATTAATTTATCCCATCTTGATTAGTTCCCGTTACTTAATCACGGGGTCCTGAGAAAGGTAAGAAAGCATTGTGATTAAGCACTAATTTTGATTGGTTATCGCGAGTTTTGAGTTGGCTTCTTATACGTCCATCCAGCGCCATTTGCTTTCTTTCACAGCCAGATTAAAAATGA
>NC_137018.1:41026923-41106923 GCF_032717465.1 Coenobita brevimanus
ATACATACAAAAGTGCCATCTGATTGGTCGTCGTCATGCCATCAACAAGCCAGAGGTTTTGCAATCAGAAAGCATCGAATGCACCTGAGAGAGAGAGAGAGAGCGAAACACACGATCTGATTGGAGCCCCCCCACATCAACAAGCCAGAGGTCATCCAATCAGAACGCCTGGTATGCAGCCTCCACTGTGTAAATATACTGCCCTCTGATTGGTCCACATATATATAGATTTTTTTTATCCCATTTTATTTTTCCCGCTCGTTGCTCAGATTGGTTGCTGTTTTTTTTTTTTTTTCCTGCTCGTAATAACTGGTAACTAATGAAACGCGGCACGTTTTTCTTCCACTTTTTTTTTTTTTTTTTATACATCGGGAGCGTTTTGAAATGATGGGAAAAAATAGTGCCAGGCCCGAGTTTTATGATGTCCAGCGGGGAGAGAGAGAGAGAGGAGGGGGAGATGGTGGTGTTGCTAGTGGTGATATTTAGAGAGAGAGAGAGAGGGAGATTGTGGTGGTGCTAGTGGTGATATTTAGAGAGAGAGAGAGATTGTGGTGTTGCTAGTGGTGATATTTAGGGAGAGAGAGAGGGGGGGGAGATGGTGGTGTTGCTAGTGGTGATATTTAGTGAGAGAGAGAGAGAGGAGGGGGAGATGGTGGTGTTGCTAGTGGTGATATTTAGAGAGAGAGAGAGATTGTGGTGGTGCTAGTGGTGAGAGAGAGAGAGAGAGAGAGAGGAGGGGGAGATGGTGGTGTTGCTAGCGGTGATATTTAGAGAGAGAGAGAGATTGTGGTGGTGCTAGTAATGATATTTAGAGAGAGAGAGAGAGAGAGAGATTGTGGTGGTGCTAGTGGTGATATTTAGTGAGAGAGAGAGAGAGAGAGAGAGAGAGAGAGAGAGAGAGAATATAATAAGCGTCGATATTGGTAGTAGCGGTATTTGCTGATGCTTTGTTCATTATTACTGTGATTGCCAGCATCAGTGTCCCCACCATCCACCCCGTCATCCCTCTGTTCGCACGATATTAAAACTCTTGATCAGGGGTCTGGTATCTTGTTTGGGACATAGAGGAGAATATCCCGGGTTCGGTTTTCGTGTTGTTGGAGGTTGGAGGCTGCTTGTAATCTAAGTGCTGGGAGGTTGGAGGCTGCTTGTAATCTAAGTGCTAGGAAGTTGGAGGCCGCTTGTAATCTAAGTGGTGGGAGGTTGAAGGCTGCTTGCAAACTAAGTGCTGGGAGGTTGGTGGCCCCATAGCTATACCAGTACAAAGATAGAATGGAGAAGGAGTGTGTTTGTAACAAGAAAAATCCACGTAGGAATTCGGATAACAAGAACAACAACAACAATAGTAATAATAATAATAATAATAATAATAATAATAATAATGATGATAATATAATAATAATAATAATAATAATAATAATAATAATAATAATGGGTACATCAGGGACTGGAACGTAAATATGGTCGAAAATCCAACAAGCTTCAAAATAATTTCCATCTTAGTGATTTTTTTTTTTCCAAGATGGATGAGAACAGGAGGATGCAGGATTTTCCCCTTTGCCCTTGTTCATCCTGCAGGGACAAACATATTCAAGTCCCCTGCAACTCTGATTTATTATTGCAGGGAGAACGAGGAACATGGGAATTTTCTGCACTAGCTTTTCCTGGGGAGGGAGAGGTCTTGAGTATGGCAGGGGATGAATCAGAAGTGTGTTCGTGGATTCGGGCACACCGCATATAAGGAAGCTCCCTGACACCTCTTACTTATCGATTTATTTTTGGATACGGTTGATTAATATAGTTTTGTAATAATTTACGTGGAGTATGACGATATTAGAGTAAATCAAATAACACAGAAGAGGACAGCAAAGTGTGATAAGGGAAGTTAATCGCTTAGGAAAAGGTGTTAGGGAGCTTCGTTGTCCGACGGGAATGCGAGTCTTAGTGTGGTTTATGGCGGATAGTAATATCGATCCACTGTTTAGTCCAAGAATTCTGAAACTTATACAGTATTCTGAGAAGTGTGTTGGGCTCCGAAGGTCACATTATTGGGTAGCAAAAGTCTTGCTCACTGTATCATTATATAGGATGATCTGTTTGTCGCTCTGTCCAGTCTTGTGTGTTGCAGGGACGCCTCAGTCTCTAGGTGTGAGGAGGGCAGGCATTTTAGTTGCATCATAACATTACAAATCAACCATTCAATCAATGGACGTAAAATATCACTCTCTATACAACAGGAAAACAGATATCGGCAATAGAAAATGATTCAGGGTAGACACTGGTGACGCTGACTGAGCCGTCCCCGCAACACAGAGGTAGTGGGATGCGTAATGTGTGTACCACCCTGTATAACTTAGTGAAATGAGTCGATATCAGTGTGCACTAGTACCGGCCAACACCGCTACGTGGGAATCCCGTGGTAGCGTCTGAGATACTAATTCACACTGAAGCCCTCGTGGACGCTGCCTCTCCTCACATGCCATTTCTTCCACTCTCACTGCCGGACCTCCACAGAGAAGTAAATATAAATCATGCTGCCTGCCTCCCACCCCGCCTTCTGCCCTGACTTTCATCTCATCCCCACCCACACACCCCTTCTCTATTTCCCCCTCCCTCCTCCCCCACTCACCCAGTTCTGTGGAATCCTGGAAAGAAGGGCAACGCTTAACTTCTTTTATTCGGTCACGTAATTTTTCTTGCGATGTCCAGACTGTTTTACCCAATATAGAAAGGACGTACATCAGTGAAGGGGTTAATAATAGTTGTATTTAACCTTACCAGTCGAAAATCCTCCCCTAAGCCAACTAAAATCGTCTGGGTATAGCAAGAATGAAAAAAAAAAAAAAAGTCATCGGACTGAAGTAAGTAAAAGCATAAGGGGATGAGACCTGACCAGTGTTTTAACCATTACAAACCGATGACGTATATAATTTTACTTAGGCCATCACTAGACGATTTGATTAAGGGAGGAAGAACATTTAATACTCAGAGGGTTCAAGAAGGCTGTACTTAACCCTGTCATTTCGGAAAGTCGCCCCGTAAGCTGAAAAAAGTCGTATGGAAATAGGAATAATAAACTAAAGAAATACGTCTTGGGAGTGAAGGGGTTTAGAGTTGTAATCCCCCCGCTCTGTGTTCTCAGCCTGTCAGTAGTACGGTACAGAAATCACAGGTGGACGCAATTCGGTCTATCCTGTTTCGCTGATCTGTTGCATACCTTTTGATCACGTGATAGCCTGGCACAGGGTCACATTTGATATTGATCTTAGAGCTTATTCTCGGAGATTTTGTTACGCCCCTCACTCAGCTATTTATTTTGCACATTACACTTTCATAATTCTCGTATAGGTTACCGCGGCAGATTGTTAGTTTGAGATTACATAACATACCCGAGAAAGGTGAAAAAGGGAAATTAAACTGCTGTGGAAGAGCGAGAACGAAGAAACCTTTGTCAGAGGGAACACAGCTGTCTCCTCCAGCTTTGACATGGTGGATCAAACTTGGCACACTCACTTTCAGTCAGTTCCGACTTACGTAAGAAGAGCTTTCGGATTTTTTTTTTTTTTTTTTTTTTTTTTTTTTTTTTTTGACATTTGGTGCTAATATTCTTCAGCCGGGAGAGGCTTGGAATATTTTTCTGCCAGCACAGTAGATCTATCCGTCTATTGCCAGGCCCATTAATCCCGTAAGGGGTGGCCACAAACAAATCGTCTCCATGTCGCTCTGTCCTCCGCCATTTCACTGCCCTCCCCCCTGCTCACACACCTCTTTCTCATGTACAGTACCTCTCCACTCCATCCCTCCATCTCATCCTCGGCGTCCCCTCCATGTCCCCCACTCCACCTCACTCACATACATTTCCTCGTTAGTCTCTCACTTCATCCGCTCCACGTGGCCAAACCACCTCATGGTGTTTCTCCTAACGCATCCACACCACAACGCCCTTTCACTTCCTCATTTGTCAGTCTCTCTCTCTCTCTCTCTCTCTCTCTCTCTCTCTCTCTCTCTCTCTCTCTCTCTCTCTCTCTCTCTCTCTCTCTCTCTCTCTCTCTCTCTCTCTCTCTCTCTCTCTCTCTCTCTCTCCACATGCTCCTCTCAAATAGCTCATTTCCACTGCACTCATTCTTGACTTGTGTCCTGCCAACAAGGTCCAAGTTTCACTTCCATAAGTTAGAGCTGGTATCACAATACTGTCATGGAGAGACTTTTTTTTACTTCCATGCTCGCTTCCCTATTTCTTATCACTGCTTTCAAAGAACCAGCAACTTTTCCTCCTTGTTGTACCATTTCAAGCACTTCATCCGCCAAACTTCCTTCCTTACTCATCACACAACCCAAGTACTTAAATGCATTCACATTTTCCATTTCCTCATCATCCATCCTCACTGTACTTTCAGTGACTTCATTTCTCTCGAAGACCATAACTTTACTCTTCGCAACATTCACCTTTAGATTCCGTTCCTTACACACTCTCCCAAACTTATTCACCAAGCCTTGCAGCTCCCCTTCGTCTTCACTCAGCAATACAGTCTCACCTGCAAACAACAGTACAGTAGATGAAGTATTTAATTTGATGCGTCAGGGAGGAAAGTGACAAACCTGCCGAAGTGTGAAGTAGACCTAGTAGAGTATCCTGAAGTGTGAAGTAGACCTAGTAGAGTAGTAAGTAGACTTTTTTCCGTGCCTGTACCTTACCGCTGCGATGGAACTATTGTCCACATACAAGGTTGTCAACGGGGGTGGGGTGTCATGTTCAAGGCTATTTTCACAGCTTCCCCTCCCTCACCTCCTCTGTTTTTATTACTCATTTTCCTCGCCTCCAATTCTGTTTTATGCTTTTTCTTGCCCTTCCCATCTTCTTTCGCCTCCATTTACACCGCGTGCTTTCACCCCGCCCCCCATTTTTTTTCTCTCTCTCTCTCTCTCTCTCTCTCTCTCTCTTTCATAGTTTATGTTTCTGGTTTGGTTTGTTCCTAGCGGTATGTCTGTTTATTAGCAGCATTATGGAAAACCGTTTGAAGGAATTATGCCAGAATCTGAATAATGATTAACAGCAGACAAAAGAACAAGTGATTAAAATTTGGACAAAAATTGTAAAAAGTTCAGATGTATAAAAGGGGATAACGCGTTGTGGGAGGTATGCGCTCTGCAAGTGCCCCCTTTCACTTTCTCTTTATTTTTCTTTCCTCAGTCTTTCTAGTCCTAGTTCTTCAAATCTAAAAAAACAGAAGCACTACAGGAAAGGCTGTCAAATCTATGGGCCATTGTACACCGTCCTATACTGAGTGTTAATGATACCCCCTTCCCTCTGTTTCCCTTATGTTCCAATACCCTGCCCTCACCTAACTTCCCCTGCCCTCCCCCTCGTTCATCCCCTCCCTTCCCCTCTGTTCATGTCATTTAACTTCATTTCTCCTCCCTCCTGTGTTCCTTCTTCCCTTTCCGTTCTAGTTCCCTCCCCTCCCTCCTCTCCTCTCCCCTTCCCTCCCCCCTTGCCGACACGTCCGAATTTTTACTACCCCCCCTTTCCTCCCTTGCCCCCCGCCCTCACCCATCTACACTTTCCCTTCTCAATCCTTCCACATCCACTCCTTTCCCCAACCCTCCCCTCCCCTCTCCCTTACCCCTCTCCCCACCTTTACCCCCTCCTCTCTTCCATGTCCACCCCCTTTCTTCTCTCATTTTTCCTTCTCCCTTCTTCCTTGATCTCCCTTACCTCTTCCTCTCTCCCCTGTCTTCTGGCACCCTCTCCCATCTCCTCAGACCTTCTCTACCTCCCCCTCCCCATCGACTCTTCCTTGCTTCCACCTCCTTCCATCTTCATTGCCCCCTCCCCCATCTCTTCCTTGTCCCGTCCTCTTCTCTTCCTTGCCCCCTCCTCTTCTATGCTCGCACCCCCTTCTCTTCCTTGTCCTCTCCCCCTTCTCATCCATGCCCCCTCCCTTTTCTCTTCTTTGCCCCCTCCCCCTTCTCGTCCTTGCCCCCTTCCCCTTCTCTTCCTTGCCCCCTCCCTCTTCTCTTCCTTGCCCCCTCCCTCTTCTCTTCCTTGCCCCCTCCCCATCTCTTCCTTGTCCTCTCCTCTTCTCTTCCTTGCCCCCTCCTCTTCTGTGCTCGCACCCCCTTCTCTTCCTTTTCCTCTCCCCCTTCTCATCCTTGCCCCCTCCCCCTTCTCGTCCTTGCCCCCTCTCCCTTCTCCTCCTTTCCCCCTCCCCCTTCACTTCCCTGTCCCCTCCCCCTTCTCTTCTTGCTTCCTCCCCCTTCTCCTCTTTGCCCCGTCCCCCTTCGCTTCCCTGCCCCGTCCCCCTTCTCCTCCTTGCTCCCTCCCCCTTCTCCTCCTTGCCCCCTCCCCTTTTTCATCCTTGCCCCCTCCCCCTTCTCATCCTTGCCTCCTCCCCCTTCTCATCCTTGTCCCCTCCTCCTTCTCATCCTTGTCCCCTCCCCCTTCTCATCTTTGTCCCCTCCCCCTTCTCTTCCTTGTCCCCTCCCCCTTCTCATCCTTGTCCCCTCCCCCTTCTCATCCTTGTCCCCTCCCCCTTCTCATCCTTGTCCCCTCCCCCTTCTCATCCTTGTCCCCTCCCCCTTCTCTTCCTTGTCCCCTCCCCCTTCTCCTCCCTGCCCCCTCCCCCTTCTCCTCCCTGCCCCCTCCCCCTTCTGTTCCTTGCCCCTTCCCCTTATATTCCTGTCCTCTTCCCCCTTCTCTTCCCAGCTCCCTCCCTCTTCTATTCCTTGCCGCCTCCTCTTCCTTGTCCCCGCCCCCATCCCCATCCTCACATCCTTTGCCCCCTCCCCTACCCTCTCCCCTTGCATGCCACCCAGTCCTCCTCCCACCTTTCCTCCCCAACTTTCCCCTCCCCTCCTTAGGCTCCAAAAATGTTGGCCTAAAGGGGCAGTTGCATGCACGAGGGAGGGTGGGGGATCAATTATGTGTGCCCATCTCTCCCCACGCCCTCCCCTTCCCCTTCCCTTCCCCTTTCCTTTACCATTATATTCCTCTTTCCCTTCCATCTTCCTTTCCCAGTATCTTCCCCTTTCCTTCTCCCATTCCTCACCCCCCAACCCCATTTCGTTTCCCTTCCCCCCTCCCTTTTCCCGTCTCTCTTTCTCTCAGCCCCCCTCCCCCAACCTCCTCTCACTCCCCTTCAGTCCCTGCTCACTCCTTATCCTTTTCTCTTCCCCCTCTCCATCTCGCCATCCGCTCCCCATTATGCCACGTCACTTTCTCCTCCCTTTTAATCTTCCAACTCCCTCACACCCCTTCATCTTCCAACTCCCTTCCCCTTCCCCTCTCCCTTCCCACCTCTTCTCACTTTCCCGTTCTCCTGTCTTACCCCCCGGTTCCCCTTCCTCCTCTCTCTCCTCGTTCCCACTCTTTTCCCTTGAGCTGTATTGTATATTCCGTTCCTTCCTCTCCCATTTCACTTGGTACGGAGTCGCACCTCTCATATGATTCTCTTCCACCAAACTTATTTCCATTCCCCTCCCCTCCCCTCCAATCCTCTCCTCTCCTCTCCTTTCCTATCCTCTCCTCTTCTCTCGCCTCCCTCCCCTCCCCTCCAATCCTCTCCTCTCCTTTCCTCTCCTCTCCTCTCGCCTCCCTCCCTCCGTTCCTTTCATTTCCCTCCTCCCCTGTGTTTTATTTTCGTCAGCACTATCACCTTCACATCAGGCCCTCGCATTCCCTTTTGTGCCACCGTCTGCCCTCCGCGGTGGCTGAGTGGTTTGTGTTTCTTACTTCGAACCTGCACGCCTGATAACGCGGGAGTTCGATTCCTGGTGCTGACAGCTTGAAACACTGACTCAGGTGTTTACAAACCGTTTTTGAATTTGTCAGGTAAAATGAGTATCCAGGGTAACACGTGGGAGAGGTAAATGGTAACCTGTATGACGCTGTGGCCTTGTATTCCAGGGTAACTCTCTCTCTCTCTCTCTCTCTCGCCACAGACTCCGATGCATTAAGTACGGGGGTGAGCACCTCGGTCAAGCGTCCCCATAGCCTCTTTGTCCACTATTACATTCCCTTCACTCTTCCTTTCCCCCTCTTCCCGCCTTTCTCTTACCTTACCCACCCCCTCCCCATTCGGTTCCCTCCCTTCTCCCCCCCCCTCTCTCTCTCTCTCTCTCTCTCAGCCCTGATACCAAGGGATTTTTCCAGCCAGTCTTTCAATAGGGATTACGGGGAATGAGAGGTCAGGAGAGAGAGAGAGAGGGGGGGGGACGGGGAGAGGGAGGGAGGAAGGAAGTAAGGAAGGCAGGCAGGGAAAGGAAAGGAAGGTGGGAGGAAAGAGGAGGCGAAGAGTTTGGTAGTGAAGAGAAGAGGGAAAGATGGTAGGTGAAGAGAGGGAGCGAGGGAGGAAAGTGAGGGAAGAGAGAGAGGGGGGGAGGAGGAGGGATTAGAGAGGTGGGAAGGAGGGGGGAGAGAGGGAGGTAGAAAAGTAGGTAGATAGTCGAAGGGAGATAGGGTAGGAAGGTGGAGGGGGAGGGGAGAGAAGGTGAAGTGAGAGAGAGGGAGAAGAAAGATGTAGTAGATGATGTTGAGGAAGGAGGGAAATAGTGAGGAAGGTAGGTGGGTGGGTAAGGGAGGGAGGGAAGGAGAGAAAAAGACACACGAAGAGGTAATAACTACGGTGGGGGAGGAGGCTTTTAAAGATGAGAGAGAGAGAGAGAGAGAGAGAGAGAGAGAGAGAGAGAGAGAGAGAGCTGAAGTGAAATGATGGGATAGGAAATGTGAGAAAGGAGAAATAGAAAGTCAGAATACAAGAGGAACAATAAACAGAGGAGACGGGAGAGACGGAAAGGGATATCGAAGAGGAGAGGGAGAGAGGGGGAAAGAGGGAAAAATGGAGGTAAGGAGTGGTAAAAATGAGAAGAGGGGACAAAGAATAAAATGAAGGGGAGGGGAGAGGGGAATAATAAAGAGGAGAAAGAGAAAAATTGGTTGAAGAGGAACGGGAAAATAAATAGAGAGAGAGAGAGAGAGGAGGGAGGGAAACTGGAGAAGCGTGAAGAAAAAGTAAATTAGAGGGAGAGAGAGAGAGAGAGAGGAGGGGGGAGGGGCTTCTGAAGAGGTGTAGAGAATGAAGAGGGGAGGGAAGGGGGGAGTCGAGTGCTGTTGGTGATGTGAAGAGGGGAGGAAGGGGGAGAGGGGAGATAAAGAAAGAAGAGGGGGGAAGGGAGACGTCTGAAGGAGAAAGGGAAGGAGGTTAGAAAGATGAGAGGGAAGGGGAAGTAGGAATCAAGAGAGAGAAGAGGTAAGGGGGAGAGGGGAAAGGATGGAGGGAGAGGGAAGGGTGAGGGAGGGGAGGAGAGAGGGAAGTGTAGTGGGGAGATAGGGAAGGAGTTTAGGGTGAGGGGAGAGAAAACAGAAAGATAGAAAGGATATTGAATGGAAAAGTGAGAGGGAGAGGTGTGAAAGCATGGAGAGTGGGGAGAAGAGGAAAGGATGGGAAAGGGGGAGTAAAAGGTGGTAGGAAAGGGAGAAGAAAAGGGCGAGGTAAGAAGAAAGAGGGAAGGGAACGCATTGGGCAGTGAAGCAGGGAGGGAGGGAAGGGGGAGAGGAAGAGGGAGAGGTAGGAGAAAGGCTGGGAGGTAAGAGATTAGATGGGTGAGAGAGCACAGAAGAGGATATGAGAGAGAGAGAGAGGGAGAGAGAGATGGGAATGAAGTGGAGTAAAAACGAGGACGTCTTGGAAGAAAAGGATATGTAGAGGTATAAAAGCAGAGTCGAAATATGTAATAAAGAGGAGAAAAGAAGAGTTAAGAGGTGACATAGAGAGGAGAGACAGAAAATAGGAACTGAGAGGAGAGAGAGAGAGAGAGAGAGAGAGAGAGAAATTGAGAGGAGTAGGGGATAGGTGGAAAAGAGACTGAGAGGCATAGGAGGGGAGGAGAGGAGAGGTGCGAAAGAGGATGGAAGGAATGAGGAAAGAGTAGAGATAAAAAAAAAGAGGAAAGAATTGGAAAGGAAGAGAGGAAACAAGATTTGATTTGTAGGGGAAAAAAAAGTTTGGGGAGAGATATGACAACGATTTAGTCGGTGAAAGGAAAGGTGCAAGGAAAAGAAGGGAGAGAAGGAAAAGAAACTCGTAAGTAAGAGAGAGAGTGAGAGAGAGAGAGAGAGAGAGAGATACCCGGCGTCTATATTCAGAGTAAAGCTCTTCGTAATTACTCCTGAACCCCAGTTGGAGCCACACACACACACACACACACACACACACACACACACACACACACACACACACACACACACACACACACACACACACACACACACACACACACACACACACACACACACACACACCCACACACACACGATCAAGGACGCACGCCTCCCCACACACGCACACCCTCACACGCGCGTGCGCTCAAACACACACACACACACACACACACACACACACACACACACACACACACACACACACACACACACACACACACACACACACAAAACCTCTCCCATAAACACACGATCAAGGACGCGCGCCTCCCCCACACACGCACCCCCTCAAACGCGTGTGCGCTCAAACACACACACACACACACACACACACACACACACACACACACACACACACACACACACACACACACACACACACACACACACACACACACACACACACACACACACACACACACACACACACACAAAGTTTACATGGAAGCACGCCAGTCATCACGGGCCTGAAACCTACACCATCGACGGAATATCCCGCCTCCAGCACAGTGACGGGGAAGTGGGCAGTGACGGGGAAGTGGGCAGTGACGGGGAAGTAGGCAGTGACGGGGAAGTAGGCAGTGACGGGGAAGTGGGCAGTGACGGGGAAGTGGGCAGTGACGGGGAAGTGGGCAGTGACGGGGAAGTGAGCAGTGACGGGGAAGTAGGCAGTGACGGGGGAGTAGGCAGTGACGGAGAGTGACTGTGATAGGGGCGTGGACAGTGACGGGGAGTGAAGGGGGGAAACAGACATTGACGGGGAATTAAGGGGGAATGAACAGTGACGGGGGGAGTAAGCAGTGAAGGTGAAGTGAGCAGTGTCGGGAAATGAAGTTTGAGTGGACA
The DNA here is from genome assembly GCF_032717465.1 of Coenobita brevimanus. NCBI lineage: Eukaryota > Metazoa > Arthropoda > Malacostraca > Decapoda > Coenobitidae > Coenobita > Coenobita brevimanus. Next base: position 41,037,989 of record NC_137018.1, read on the forward strand.
GTGACGGAAAGGGAAGGTGGAGTGGACAGTGACCGAAAGTGAAGGTGGAGTGGACAGTCACGTAGATATGAAGGTGAAGCAAACGGTAGCCTGCCAAGGAAATGAAGTGAAAGTGTCTGGCCTTTGCAGAGTTTCGACGTTTGGAAGTGCTGAGGACAGTGAATGGGAAGTGGACAGTGATGGGGAAGTGACTGATAGTGAAGTGGAAGGTACCAAAAGCGTATTGGTTGCAGTAACTATGAAGTGAGCAGTAGCAACTAGCGTAGGGAAGAAACAGTGAACCGTGGCAACTAGTAGAGGAGGACAGGGAAAGTGAATTGGATAGTACCAGGAGTGTAGGAGGCATAGGAGGGTAATGTGAGCAGTACCAGTAGTGTAAGACAGTGACAGCGATGTGAGTAGGACTAGTAGTGTAAGACAGTGGCAGTGAAGTGGACAGTGCTAGCAGTGTAGGACAGGGAGAAAATGTAGGCAGTACCACATGTGTAGGATTGATAGTAAAGAGGACGGTACCGTAATTGGACAGTAGCAGTGAACAACGCAGGTAACGTAAGACAGTGTCAGTGAAGTGGAAAGTACCAGTTGTGTAGGACAGTGACTCTAACGTAGGGGAGTGACAGTGAAACGGGCAGTGTTAATACCGTAGAGTGGTAGTGAATTTAGACATGGGTTGTATAGGATAGGGAGATAAACACAAACTAAGAAAAGAAAAAAAAAAGGATCTAGTGAAGTATTAAGAAGAGAGAGAGAGAGAGAGAGAGAGACTTCGAATACGGAAAGAGAGAGAGAGAGGGGGGGGGAGTGAGTCTGGAAGTGGGAGAGTGTACGCGGGTGTATGCAAAGGGAAGCGGTAGTAAAGAGAGGGAAGTGCACATTAAGCAGGGCAGTGGCGGGATCGAATAGAGGCGAATATTGAGGCGAATCGTTGAGAATGGAGGATAGGGCCCTGCTAATGTTGGCCTGGCTGGGTGCTTGGTGGTGGTGATTGTGGTGGTGGTGGTGGTGTGGGAGGGAGAGTGGGAGGAGGGGGAATGTGTGTGTGTGTGTGTGTGTGTGTGTGTGTGTGTGTTGCTGTGGTGGTAGCTGCGTTGGGCAATTTTTCTGATAATGTTGGTTGGACGATCGATAGTGGTTGCGGTAGTTGTAGTAAAAATAGGAGCTCAGTTGTGGTAGTGATGGGGGGGGGGGAGAATTGAACTGGAGGAATGGAGTGTGAATGAGGGAAAGGGAGAGGGGAGGGAGAATAGGGAAATTGTTGTTATTGTTGTTGTTGTAGGGTGCAGTTGTGGCAGGGAGAGAAGAGGTAAATGTGGGAGACGAGAGAGAGAGAGAGAGAATGAATAGTGGAGGAAGGAGTGGGAGGAAGATAGAAGGGGAAACAGAGAGATAATTAGCGAAAGAGGAGAGAGAGAGAGAAGGAGGGAGGGAGGGAGGGGGGGAGAGAGAGAGGGAGTGGGAGGAAGATAGAAAGGGGAAAGAGAGAGATAGTTAGGGAAAGGAGAGAGAGAGATAATGAGGACAACAGTTAAAGAAAAAGTGCAGAATAAACATTGAGAAAGGGAAGCAAACAAGACGCTTAGGGAAAAATGTGGAGGAGGGGGAGGAAGAGGAGGAGGAGAGGGAGGAAGAGGAAGAGGAGGAGGAGGGATAAAGTAGAAAAAGAAAGTAGAGGAGCGAGAAAAATAAAGGAGAGGAAGGAAAAAAGTGAAGACGGAAGAAGTTACACTAAGTGGAAGGAAGGGAAAAGTGATGGGAAAAAAAAAATAGATGGAGGTAGGAGAGAGGAGAAGAGGGATAAAAGCAGGAGTGGAAGGGGGGGAGGAGGAAAGGAACGAAGGAGGAATTTTATATTATGGGAGAAAGTGCGGTGAAGGAATGAAGTGATGAGAGTGAGGGAAGGAAGAGTAAAGGAGGAGGAGGGAAAGGAATGTGGAGAGAGAGAGTGGGGGGGTGAAGAAAAAGAAATGGTGCGAGATACGAGGTGCAAAAATGAACTGGTATTGGAAAGGAAGAAGACATGTTGATAAGAAAAACGAACAGAAGGAAATTATTGTCCAAAGGAGAGAAATGAGGAGGGCATGATGGGGGGGGGGGGATATGTGAACAGGGAGAAAAAGATGAGAATTTGTGATATGTTTGAGACAGAAAGGAAGTTTGGAGGAAAAGGAAGAGAGAGGAGAATGGCGCTGTGGAGGGAGGAAGGGAGGGAGGGAAGAAAGGAGAGAAGAGAGGAGAGGAGAGGAAAAGATGTGGAAGAATAAATGGAGGTAGAGGAAAAGAAACTCAGTTTTAGAGGAAGAAGAAAACAAAATAAATGTGCGGGATTGAGGAGGAAAGCGGAGATGGAAAGGATGAAAGGGAGAGGAAGAGGAGGATGGAAGTTTGTTGGTAGAAGGAAATGGAGACTGGAGAGTGAGAAATAAAGGAAAAAGGAAAGAAACGAATGGGAAGGAAGGGAGAAAGAAGGTAAATGGATAAAGAATATGAGAGAGAGAGAGAGAGAGAGACCGTGGAGGAATAAGAGGATGAAGTCAAGTGAGAAAATGGAAGTAAAGAAAGAGAGGGGGGAAGGTGAAGAGGACTGGAGGTAGGGAAGCGTGGAGGAGGAGGAAAGGAAGATTGAGAAATGAATGGAGTTGAAGTGGAACTGAAGGAGGAGGAGGAGAGGAAGAGAAAGGATATAGAGAAGAAGGGATTTAGGGAAATGAATGTAGATGATGAGGAAGAGGGAAGGGAAATAGAAGAGAGAGGAAGTAAAAGAGGAAGAGAGGAGGAAGAGACTGAGGAACTTAAAAAAAGAGAGGAAAGGAAGTGAAGAGAAAAAAAATGGAGGAAAAGGAGATGGGGAAGTGAATGTTGAAGAGGAGCGAAGAGTACAATGGAGCTGGAGGAGAGTGGAAGTGAAAGAGGAGAAGGAAGGAGGTGTAGGAAGAAAAGACAGTTGAAAGAAGAGAAGAGGAAAACAAGTGAAGAGAGGAAGTTGAGAGAAAGTGAACAAGGGGAGGAGCAGCGGAGGAGAGAGGAATTCGAGAGGAAATAGTTGAGTGGAGGGGAGAGTAAGTGGAGATAGTGGATGAGAGGGGAATGGAATGTGGAGGAGGAAGGATAGAAAACGAAGATGGAAGAGAAGAGAGGAGGGAGAAGTATTGGAGGGAGAGGAGAGGAGAGGAAAGGAAAGGAAGATGTGTGAAGAGAAAGGGGAAAGATGGGAAGAGGGGGGATCAATGCAGAGGAAGACGGAGAATTAGAAAGCAAGTGATAGAGAAGAAAAGCTGGAGGGAAGGGAAGGGAGAAGAGGAGGTGAGGAAAGGGATAATTGAGGCGTCGAGGAAATGAAATGAAGGGGAATGAACGTGAAGAAATGAGAGGGGAAAAAATATTAAGGGAAGAATTGGAAGTAGCTAAGGGAGAGAAAAGGAGAAGAAAACAGGAACCAGAGATAAGGAAGAGGAGAAAGAAGGAAAAGGAGAGAGGATTTGAAAGGTAGAGATGAAGAGAGGAGAGAGAGAGGGTAATGCCAAGAGTTGAGTTATAGAAATGATAATAAAAAATAAAAAGAGAGGAAGGAGGGAGGGAAAGAAGAAGAAATGAAAGGAAAGTCAGTAGAGAGGAAGAAAAGAGAGAAAAGGTGGTGGTGAGGGAAGTTGAATAGAAGAAATGATAGGAACCAGAGAGAAGGGAAGGAAAGGAGGTAGTGAGGCCTGGAGAGATGAGTGGAAGGGTAAGAAGAAGAGAGGAGAGGAGAAAAGATGGAAAAGAAACGAAGTGAGGGACAGGAGGAGGAGGAGAGAACGGGAAGTAACGACGGATGAGGGGAGATAATATGGGAAACAGAAAGATTGAAGGAAGAAGAGGAAAAAAGGCAGAGATATGGAAGAGAGGACGGAAGAGAGGAAATGATATTACGAGAGATTTTGGAAACCTTGAAGGAAAAAGTAAACTGGTAAAGAGAAATGAGGAGAGAAGAAAAAAAATGGAAGAAGATGAAAAGAATAAGGGGAAGAGAAGGAGGAGATGAAAGAAAAGGAAGAATGAGGCAGAGCAGAAGAAGGGAAGGGGAAAGAAAAGAAGAATTGGGGAAAGGAGGAGGAGGAAAGAAGAAATGAAAGATGAGGTAAAAAAGGAAGGAGGTAGGGATAATCTATGAACCAGGGAAAAACGAATGAGAAGGAGAGAAAAGGAGGTTGTAGAGAGGAGGGAAAGAAGGAATAAAATAGGAAAGAAAAATGATGGGGAAAAGGAGAGAAATTATGAAGAAGAGACAAAAAAAAGGAGGAGGAAAGAAGAAAGAAGATGTGGAGAGAAAAGAAAAGCGCGGAGAAGGAAGATATGGAGGGAAAAGAAAGGACTAGGGAAAGAAGAGAGGAAATAGGAAGGAGAGACAGGAAAGGAAGAAGGCAAGAAAGAGGAGGAGTGAAGGAAAGGAGGTAGCGAGGCGTAAGAAGATAATGAGATAGGAGGGAACTTTTGGACCATGCTCGGCTGCCTACCTTGGCTCAATATGGTGGTGGCGGGCCAGAGGTGGAGAGAAAAGTGGAGTGGAGGTGGAGAGTGGTGGAGTTGAGCTGGAGGAAGGTCTGGAAGGATGGAGTGAAGGTGGAACTGAAACCGAGATGGAGTGGAGGTGAAGAGTGGTGGAGGGGCGTTGGAGGAAGGTAGGTAAAGGTGGAGTTTTGAGGCTGGTGGAGAGTGGTGTTGGAGAAATTGGAGTGGTGGCTGGGGTGTGTGGTGGAACAGAAGTAGAGAGAGTGGTGGCGAAGTGGAGATGTTATGGAGAATGGCGGAGGAAGGTGGGGAAATTTAGGATAGGAGAGCAGGAGGAGGAAAACAGCGAGAAGCAGAAAGTGGAGAAAGGTGGAGGTAGCTTGGAGAACGGTGGAGGTAAAACAGACAGTGGTGGAGAGACAGTTAAGAGTTGTGTTGTGATGTGAAAGTGGTGGAGAGCGGTGGGGAAAAAGTGGAGTTTCTGAAGCATGCTCGATTGCCTGCCTTTGCCCGATATGGTGGTGGTGGTGGTGGTGGGCGAGATGTGGAATGTGAGGAAGAGGCTGGAAGATGGAGGAGGTGGAGGAAGAGATTGGTGGAGGTGAAGGGATGTTTGGTGGAGGTAGAGGGAAGAAATGCTTGAGGAGGGAGAGAGGAAGTGGTAGGAGGAGGTGGAAGGAGGATGGAGGGAGGGGTGGAGGGAACGTTGAGTGAGAAGTGGATTAAATTGCAGTGAAACAAATGACCAAAGTTCCTGTTGATTAAGTAAAACGTAAGCATTTAGAGTGCAAGTTTCTCTCTCTCTCTCTCTCATTTTTATTACCTCCTCCACACGCACCATATATATATATATTTTTTCTTATCTTGGTTCATCATGTCTTGTCGGATATTTTTCTTTCGACTTTTTCGTCTTCTCATTTTCTTTTATCGTTTCATCCCCATTTTTTAACCAGTTTGCATTTCATTATCATCATTTTTGTTATTTCTTCCTTCAGAGTACCTCTCCTTTCATTATTAGTTATATATTTTTTATTTTATTTATTTTTTGCTTTTCCATATCTTCATTCCTCTTTCTCATTTCCAGATTCTTTCAGCCTTTCATCTTCATCCTTTAATTCGCATTTCTTGTTTTCGTGTATTATTTGTTCCTTTTATTTTTATTTTGCTTCATTTACCTGCTTCAGTCTTTATTTCCTTCTCTTCCCCATTCTTTAGTCATTTTCTGCTTCATCCGTCTCTTTGTTGTCTTATTTCTACTTCCATTTCATAGCCTTTAAATTGTTGCCATCGTGTTTTCATCCCAGTTCTTATTTTCTCTTCATTCTCCTCCTCGTTTTTTCTCCTAATTTTCTTACCGTCCTTCTCTTCCACATTGCCAGGTTATAATTTTATCATTTTTATGTTTTCACCATATAATTTCTTTGTATATTAACTCTCTCTCTCTCTCTCTCTCTCAGTTTTTTCCGTCGTATTTTCCTGCCTATTTTCGTGAGGCATTTTTTCCCCATTTTTTTGTACTTTCCTTTCCCCCTTTTTCCTCTCCTCATATTTTCCACACACATTCTTCAGCTTTTAGTCTTCAGTCCTTTGATCTTTATTCCCATTTTCTCGGTTTTTACACTTTTTTCTTTTGTTCTTTCTTCTTTGTCAACTTTAACCCGCATTCCTTCATCCTTTTATTTTCCGCCCATTTTCGATTTTATCTCGTTTCTGTGTATTTACTTTCACCGTATTTTTGCTCTTCTTTTACCCTCTATCGTCGCTTTTTTCTTCCTCACCTCCTAGTTCTTTCAGCAGCATTTCATCATCATCATTTTCTCATTCTTCTCTCGTCGTGACTCCCTCTCCTTTTTCATTTCTTGGCTATTTTTGGTGTCCATTAATCCTTCCTGCTGTTAGGCTCGTTCTTTGATTCACATTCCTTCATATTTATTCTCTTCTGTTTTCTTCCCCTCCTTTATTTCCTTATTTTGTAGTCTTTGTCCGTCTTCGTTTTCTTTTTCTTTTTAGCCCACATTAGCTCCTCCTCATACTCAGTGCCCTGTCTTCATATCTTCATTCCCTTTCTCCTCTTTCCTTCATCCTTTCATCTTCATTCATCTTTTCCCATTCTCTTATACCCATGATGTTTCCTTCCACTGCACGCTGACAGTTTCATTTTTATGCTCATATTTTCCTCTTCCCTGTTTCCTCTTCCCTGTTTCCTCATTTCCTTCAGATTCTCGTTTTTTTATATTTGGTACACTTTCCTTTCGTCTTCATTCCCGCTTTCCTTTTTTCGTCTTCATATCCTCTTTCTTTCCTCACCCTCTTGTTTTCCCCCTCCTTCCTTTTGTCTCCATTCTCCTTCAGTTTGCAGTCCCCCTTTCCCGTCCTTCCTTCCTTCCTTTACTTCCTCATTCATTTCTCTTCATTCTTCTGCTGTCTTCCCCGTACCTTCTTCCTTTTCACCTTCATTCTTTCTTTGCATTCTTCTCCATTCTCTTGCCCCTCTCTGCTCCTTCATCCTTTCCTCTCCTTTCATCTATTTCCCTTTTCTCTTTCTTTCCTCCTGCATCCCCTCCTCTCCAAGCTTATGCTATCTCCATTCTCCTCCTCCCCGTCTCTTTTTGCCTGGTCTCCGCACCCCCACTTTATCACGGCCCTGTGGGTGAACTTACGTAGTAAATATGACATTGGCCCGACCTGGTTGCGTTGCTGAGGAAGGAGCAAGTAGGAAGGAAAGAAGGAAGGAAGGAAGGAAAGAAAGGAGGGAGGTGAAAGCAGGAGCCATCCTGTTCTTCTGTCCTTGTCCTTAACTGGTAGAATAGTTTTGTTAGTTACAACCTTCCTTACACCAAACAGCCACGAAAGGACCAATAGATATGTTGCTGTTAGCTTTCCTTTGTACTCCTTTGAGGGAGGAGGGGAGGGAGGGAGGGAGGAAGGGAGGATACTAGGAAGGGAGTGTGTGAGGAAGTGAGGATGGAAAGAAGGAGTGAGGAGGAAATAGAGAAGGTATGAAGAAAGGAGGAATCTGGTATAGATAAATTATTAAGCTGATGGTTACAGTATACTGTAGATGAATAAATTGGTGGACAAACAATAAAAAGAAATTAAAAAGTTGGCAGGCATTGGAAGAAAAGAAGGGAAGGGAAGGACGAAAATGGAAATAAGTGGGAAAGGAATGTCAGGAATTGAAGTAAAAGGTTAAAGGAAGAGTAAAAATGGAATGGTGATATGATGGAAGGATAGATGGAAGGAAAGGAGGGGAGACGTGGAGTTAAAGGGTTGTTGGAAAGAAAGAATGGTAGGGGAGGAAAGGAAGGATTCAGGGAAGGAGAAAAGGCGGAAAGGAAGGAAGAACGGACGTAAGAAATTGAAGGAGGAAGAGGGGAAGGAAGGGAAGTGGAAAGAAGCTGTGAAATAATGAATGAAAGGGAAAATAGTGAAACTTAAGGAAGATGATGAGTTTGATAGGAATCGAGGAAGTATGGGAGGGACGAAGGTAGTAGTGAGAGGGAAGAGAAAGAGGAAGAGGAAAGCGATGGTGAAGTTAGGAAACAAGGATCTTCAGAAAATTTTTTCAGGATACATAGGACGAAGAGAGTGCAATAGCTGAAGGATATAGTTGAGAGAGAGAGAGAGAGAGTTGAGCGGGGTGGAAAAAAGGAGGTAGCAAGGAAAAGGATAAAGAAAGTGAAAGGAGGTATGGAATGGCAAGTGGAAGGGTGGTGGGAGAAATGGGAAGAGGACGTTTTGGAGGTGGATGAAAGTGGAGGTAGAGAGAGAATGGAGGTGGAGAGAGAGGGAGGAAGGCAATAGAATAATAAGGAGATGGAGGAAGTGATGGATGGACGAATAAAGAACTGCAGGGAAGGGTGGAGAGAAAGATGGAGAGTGGAGATGGAGGGAGGGAGGGAAAGTGGACGTGGAGGAAGGGAGACAGGGAGGTAATTAGGACGCTGCCGGAGGAGTCGTGGGGAAGACGAATGAGAGAGGGAAGAAAAACGGAAGATGAAAGAGGGAAAAAGAGTGTAGGAAAAATTAAAGACGAAAAAAAGATGATGGTGAACTCCAGAGAGAGAGAGAGAGAGAGAGAGACAGGTAGAGTAGGAGCCAAAACGTAAAAGAAAAATTATTATGATTAAGGAAAAATATGGGAGACTGAAAAAGAAAGGAAAAGTGAGACGAGAGATGCAAACAAAAAATTCTCAGAGGTGGGAGGAGAAAAATGAGGGTGTTGAAAATGAGGTACTGTACTGGGATGACAAAAGAATAAAAGATGGACAGCTGGGAACATCGGGGTGCAAATAAAATAGTGTAAAAAGATCATAGAAAAATAAATGAGTTTGGGTTAAAATATAGAAAATGAGTGAAAAAAATAAATTGTGGAATATGTGTAACGAAAATAAATTATGGAAGAGCAGACACAGAAATATTATAATAAATCATGACGACGTAGCTGGACTGAATGTAAAATGGATGAAAGAAAGAAATGAAAAGGGAATAGAATGAAGGAAAGAGGAAAACGGATAATAAAGAGAAGGTCAGAGGCAGAAACAGTTGACAAGAAGGTTCTCTCTCTCTCTCTCTCTCTCTCTCTCTCTCTCTCTCTCTCTCTCTCTCTCTCTCTCTCTCTCTCTCTCCACGCCATCTACTGACTGCATTCCCTCTTTCACTTTCATTTCTTTTCCTTCTCTCCTCCCTCCCACTCTATCCCGTTTCCCTCTCCGCTTCCACTAACCCATACCCTCCTCCTTTCCACTCCAACCTTTCCCGCTCCATTCCCCTCTCTCACCGATTGACTCTTCACCCCTTCCATCCTGTTTCCTTTCCCTTTCTGGCAAGTTTCCTCTCCCATTCCATCGTCGCTCTATTCCTTCCACTGTTTCCCCTCTTCCTTCCCACATTTACCCTCCACTCCCTGTCACCTATCTCCCATCTCTCACTCCCCTCCTTTCTTTCCCTTAAACTTCCTTTTTCTTCAGTCCTTACGATACCCCTTCCTCTACTCCTGCTGTGTTTTTTTTATCCATCCATCCTTCTTTCTTTCTTCTTTCTTCCTCGTCATCCATCCTGCCTTACGTCTTTCCTTTAATTTTATCTTTCCTTTTTCCTACCTTCTATCCATCCCCTTATTCTTTCGACACCCTTTCCCTTTTCTCCTCCCCCTTTTCCCTTCTCTCCTAGGACACTCTTCGCTCTCGCCTCGTCCTTTCTCCATTTCCCCTCTCCCTTCCCCTCTTCTCTCTCCCACTCTCTACTCCCGTCTTTTACCCCCTCAACTCCCCCTCCACTAAAAGCTTGTATTCCAACATAAAAAAAATCCCCCCCCCCCCCCCGGGCGGGAAAAAAAAATCCACTTGTCATCCACCAGAGAGGACTCCAATACCAGGTGGTTTATTTTAGTCTCTCTCTCTCTCTCTCTCTCTCTCTCTCTCTCTCTCTCTCTCTCTCTCTCTCTCTCTCTCACTACTGGGTACTCTTTTAACCTACCCTCTCATCTTCCTGTTCCGCCTTCCTCTCCACTACTTTCCTCTCCACCTCCCCTTTCACTTTCATTCTCTCCATTTCCTCCGCCTCAGTTAATCATCTCCACCTGCACTGAAATCTTGTATTCCAATAAATAAATAAATAATTAAATTAATAAAAAGTAAATAAAAATAATCATCCACTCATCGTGCACCGAAAACTTTACTCTTTTTTTATTTTGTTTTTATTGTCTGGTTTCTCTTTGTGTGTTTGTTTGATCAATTTACCCTTATTGTTGTTGACTGTGTGTGTGTGTGTGTGTGTGTGTGTGTGTGTGTGTGTGAAGGTCTTTGGTTTTGTGTGTTGCTTTTTCTGATATCTGAGTGTATTTTTCGAATATTTAGGATATTTTTTTCTCTCTCTCTCTCTCTCTCTCTCTCTCTCTCTCTCTCTCTCTCTCTCTCTCTCTCTCTCCATTATTCACGATTATTTTCATTTTTAGCATGCTTTCTGTAGTTGACGGCAGGGAAATATAAAATGCGATAGTACTGAAAGGGTTTTGCTGTTGCTGCTGTTGTTGTTGTTGTTGTTGGTGGTGGTGGTGGTGGTGGTGGTGGTGGTGTGTCATCTTAATATTAATCCAATGGGCTGAAGGTTTAATTTACCCTTCTGCAGTCCACCGTCTTCCTTTTCGGGGACAGGGAGGGGGTTGTTGGGTGTTCGTATAGACTGTAGTGTAGGCCCCACTTCTATCGGTGCCACCACGTGAAGGCTTCCGTCCATCACCAGTGAAAAGGGCATTGGCATTCATTTCCCACGTACTCTCATAAACAATTCTATTAATATATATTCACTCGCCTCGTGTACATTCACTCTTAATTACATTCCGGTTTACATGTACAAGTTCTAACATGTACACCCTTTTGTACACTTTATAGACATTCATATTTTCAGTCATTCCTTTAACACAGGCTGGTATGACTCAGGTGAAAGTAATCTTTTGGCGTCACCCGGAATGAGTACTAGAGTCATCACGCACTCTCGGCTTAAGCAAGTCACGCGGGGAGCTGCAATACAGTACCAGACTTGTTCCTGCCATGAGAGGGGAAGCCACGTATGCGATAGCAGTTTTATGCTTGTTATTATGGCCTTTTTATTCTTCCTGTGTCCAAACGATTTATTTACACCGGGCTAGAATTTGTGACCATGCTGGGTTAGATATTGGGCTAGAATTTGTGACCATGCTGGGTTAGATATTGGGCTAGAATTTGTGACCATGCTGGGTTAGATATTGGGCTAGACTTTATGACCATTCTGGGTTAGATACTGGGCTAGAATTTGTGACCATCCTGGGTTAGATATTGGGCCATAATTTTTGAACTTGCTGGGACACTGAGTTAGATATTGGGCTAGAATATGTGACGATGCTGGGTTAGATGTTGGGCTAGAATTTTTGACCATGCTGGGTTAGATATTGGGCTAAAGTTTTTGACCGTCCTGGGTTAGATACTGGGCTAGAGTTTTGAACATGTTTTAGATACAGCCTCAGTTAACCCATCCACTGGTAAGGGTCTCTTCTGAACTGAATCCTGTCGTCTGGTAACTGCAATAATAAGCTGCAAAAACGTCAACGGACTGAAGGAGTTAGTAAATTGATCCATGCCAGAGGAACGGGTTTATTTTCATGGCCAGTGGATCCCAGGGGTGCCAGAACTTTTTTTTTGTTTGGGGGGGGGAGTGTACGTTTACATTTAATTTGTTTAACCATTTTTTTTCCCCATTAAGTTCACTCAATTTTTCACATATCTTTATTTTAGGAAGGTGCACTTTTTCACGCACGTATTTTTCATTTTGATTCATTCACTTTCACATAGAGTGCTCATTTGGATTTATTTTTTCATTATTATTTTTCACTGACTTTCCCATATATCTTTTTTACTATTAGATTTAGATACTTTTACGCATGCATATCGTACTGTACCGTTAGATTCATACACTCTTATAACAAGTAATTATTTTTCACATATCTACCCGTTTGAATTTTTTTGTACATTAAATTTTTCGCACATTTTTTAAATTCAAATTTATAAAAAAAAATTCACATAGTTTCATTTTCCTTCACGTTTTACCACTTTCAGACACTTTTTCACGCATTCCTACTCTTTTCTGGCGCATTCTTTCTCCTACATTCTTTCAGCTTTATCACATACCTTCACTCCTTTATACACATTCACTTTTTTATATTTACACATCCTGTCGTTTTTTCACATTCACGCATGCTTTCACACGATCACCTTTTTCATATTCATTCACTTGTTTTTTTACATATTTAGTCACATTTTTTGCTCATTCTTGTTCCAGCATTCTCTCTCTCTCTCTCTCTCTCGTCCCCTATGTTGTTCTTATTTTGCTTCACTTCCTTCCCTCTGTTGCTCTCTCACTTTTTTCATTTACTTTTCCCTTTGTCCCTCACTCCTTTTATTACTTCCTTCCCTCCGTTCCCCTGCCTTTTATATTTTTATTTATTTATTTTTTATTTTTTCGCCCATGGAATTCCCATAGTTTTTACCCAACCTCATATTTGTACCCTGAACGGAAAAAAAAAAAAAAGTTCGAGAGGAAATGAAACGAGCGAATGCAAGAGGTGGCTGGTGGAATTCACTTTTCTTTTTCTTTTTTTTCTTTTTTCGTTTTTTTTCGCCCTTCCTCGAACGGCCGAAGTGATGAAATTCGAGTTGTGTTTACCGTAGATTTTTCCCCCAAGATTTTTTTTTTTCCCCCCCTCCGGCACCTCTTCGCCAGTTCCTCTCCTACTTTTGGGGGAGTTCGCTCTCTGTATTTCTCTCTTTTTACCGATTTTATTTATTTATTTATTTATTTTTTATTTGTTAAGGGTGGAAGTGATGAAACTTGGGTTGTGTTTGTCGTAGATTTTTTCTTCAGTTTGTTTTTTGCCTCACCTCGCTGGTCCTTAATTGCTTTTGTGTTATTTTTTTTCTTTTAATATTTTTCTTCGCATTGCATAACCTGTTACGTATTTTTTAGTATTGTAACATCCATTTCTCGTATGATTTTCCCCCCTTGTTAGCTCTCCTCTTTCCCCCCTTTTTCTTGGCACAATTTTAGTTATTCTTTCTGTATTTTGGCTATATTTCCCGCCTTTCCTCTTGTGATAGTTATTTTTCGTGTTTACGTTGCATGGTTTTAGTGGTTTTATTCGATTTTTTGTTATTTTTTTTCCATATTTTCGTTCTTCCATGTTTTTGTCTGTTTTCCTATAGTGCGAATGAATTTACTGATGCTTTATATCACTGTTTTTCCCTTTTCACAAGTTTAGCCCCCCCCCTTTTTTTTTTTTCTTCATATTGTTTTAGTTACTCTTATTTTTGTCTCTTCCTTTCTTCCTTCATGATTTTATTCTTCTTTTTCTCTCCTGTCACTCGTCTGTTTCGCTTCACTGCTCTTTCTCTCGCCTCTCGCCATTTCTTTCCTTTCTTTTATTTATTCATATTTCTTTTCCTCTCCTGCCATTTGCTTGTTGATTTTTCATCTCGAATGTAATATGTTTTTTGTCTCGTTTGCTGCATTTTTCGTTTTGCTTTTGATGCTTTTTTTTTTCCTTTCCCTCCCCCTTCCTTGTGTATTTTTCTCTACCTGGTCTTCTCAATTCATATGCAGTTTTGTTTTACCTTGTTGTCATTATTACTGCTTTCCTGTCTCTCTCTCTCTCTCTCTCTCTCTCTCTCTCTCTCTCTCTCTCTCTCTCTCTCTCTCTCTCCATTATTTTCACTATTCCTCATCCCTCGTTCTCTTTCCTCCTCCACGTTCTTGTCCTCACATTTATCCTCTTATTCTTCCTGTTCCCTGTTATCTCATTCTTCCTCCCTATTTTCTCTTCCCCACTTGATCTCCCTTCCTTCCCTCTCTCCCCACCCTTCCCTTCGTCCTTTCCCCTCGTTAGCAGTCTCCTTCACACATATTCCCTCCCGCCTTGAGTCCCCTACCACCTCTATAGGACCTACCCTCTCTCTTCTCTTCCTCCTCTTTTTTTTTTTTTTTTTTATAGTCTTTCCTCTTCTCTACTTCTCTCTCCACCCATCTATCTGCTCCCCTCTCCTTAATCCTTTTCCCTATTTCCCTTTCTACATTTGATTGCCCTCTCTATCGTCCTCATTCCCCTCACCTCTTCTTGATTCCCTTTTCCTCCCCTCTCCTTCCCCATTTCCCCTTCCCCTCCCCGTCAGTTTGAGTACCTCTCCCTACGGTACTCTCCCCTCCATAACATTCTCCTCCCCTCACCTCAGCGCTGCCCTGTTTGACTCCCCCTCCCCTGTCTGTTTGAATATCCATCTGCTCCTTTCCCTCCCGTTTCCATTCCATTCCTACCCGTCCGTTCATCCCCCCCTCCCCTCCCCTCCCCTATTTGACTGTCTCCTCCCCACTTACTACGTCCCTTATCCCTCTCCTCCCTTCCTTTCACCCCCTCCCCTGTTTGACTCTCCCTCGCTCTCCTCTTCCTCCCCTCACCCTCCTTTATTTGACCACCCCTTTCTTCTACCCCCGTCCCCTCAACCTACCGATCCCTCCCCTCCCCTCCATCACCACTCCCCACCTCTCCCCTCCTCTGTTTGACTATCCCTTCCCTCCCCTCCCCTCCCCACTTGACTCCCTTCCGTGTCCTCGTTAGGCCCTCAACCCGCCTTACATAACCATCTATAAGACCCTCCCCTTAATTGCTCCAACCTACCTCGTTCCCCATCCCATACCGCCCCTCCTACTGCTGCTTGTGATCCGGGCTGCGGTTGTAATTGCGGTTGTGATGGCAGTTGGGGTTGTAATTGTGGGTGCGATGGTAGTTAGGATTATAATTGTGGATGTGATTGTCCTTGCATGTGTTGACATAATTGCGGTTATGGTTGTATTGGTAGCTGCGGTTGTAAATGTGGTTGTGGTGGCAATTATGGTCGTGACATAAGGTATTGGCGATTGTGGTGGTTGTGGTGGAGTGGAACTTACGGTTTTGGTGGTACTTGTGGTGGTTGTGTTGGTTGATGTGTTGGCACTTGTGGTTGTATTGCAATTTGTGGTTGTGATGGAATTTGTGGGTGTAGTAATGGTGATTAATGGGACTAATAATTGTGGTTGTGGATTGGAAATGGTGGTAGTCGTAGCTGTGGTGGTAATGTTGTGGTGGTTATAATGGTAATGGTGTGGTAGTTGTGGTGGTAATTACGGCTGCAATGTTGATGTTTGTGTCTGATGGTTGTGTTAATTGTGGTTGTGTTGCTAGAGATAATGGTAGTGGTGGTTGTGGTGATAATGTGTTGGTTGCCGTGGTGGTGCTGGAGGGAATGGTAGTGGTGGTTGTGGTGGTAGTGAAGACAGGTAATTATCGGTTAATATTGGGGTGCAAAGGAATATAATGATAGAGGAATTTTGTGTGTGTGTGTGTGTGTGTAAACGTATTTAATAGAAACATCAGTATAGTAACAGTAACAAAACAACAACAACGACAACACCACCACCAACAACAATTTACAGGTATTAAAAACAGTACCGTTGGGACCCTTGAAACAGTAAAATATAACATTAACAACAGCAACAAACAACTGAACTAAAATAAGCAGCAAAGTAAATAGCAACTTTAACAACAGCGACACAACAGTAATAACAGTAACAGTACAGCTCCAGTGGCAACAAGAACATATTAACGGGTAGTGAGGGTAGAGGTATTTGTAGTGGTGGGTAGATTGCTTTTAAGGATAGACTGGTGTGGATGGCGTGGCTGGGTAGAAAGCGTAGTAATTCTCAAAGCTACGGCAGTACTAATGGTTGCTGGTGTTGTGGTAGTGTGTGTGTGTGTGTGTGTGTGTGTGTGTGTGTGTGTGTGAAGGGGTAGGAGGTGAGAAACAGAGTGAAGAAAAAGAGTAAATGAGAAAGCGGAAGGGAGAGAGGAGGGAGGGATCAGAATGAGTGAAGAAGAATGTAAATGAGGAAGGATGGGAAATAAGGGATTCAGGTGAAGGATGGAAGGATTTGAGGGATAGAGGGAGGGCGAGAGGGATGTGAGGAAGGTGGGAGGGAAAAATTAGAATGAATAAGGGAAACGGAGGAGTAAGGAAGATGGTTGAATGAGAGGGAGCGAGACAAGGAAAGATGGTGGATGGTAAAGATAGTTCAGAGAGAGAGAGAGAGAGAGAGAGAGAGAGCAGATATTAATGGGAGGGAGGGAAATGAAAGATAGGAAAGCGGTGAGTAGGGAGGAAAGGATGAAGGAAGAGATATAAGAAGAGACAGAAGGAATTGTGAGAAAATAAAGGAGTGCGTGTGGAGAGAAGTTGATGAGAAATGGAGAGAAGACTACGAAGAAAGGAAGGAAGGGGAGAGATATGGCAAAAAGAGAAAGAAGAAAGGAGACAGGGAGAGCAGTTAAATAAAAGTTAGCAAGAGAAGGGAGGGAGTAAGAGAAGGGAGGAGGAAGGGATAGAAGGGGAGACTGTTGGAGATAAATAAGCAAGAGAAGTAAAAGCGGATGGAGAGAAGGAAAGAAAAGACAGAAAAAGTGGGAGAGACAAGAAGAGATTAAGGAAACTGCGAGAAAGGAATATAAGGATGGGAGGAAACAGGGAGCATATTTAATGAGAGAAATGAAGAAAAGTTCAGGAAGGGAGGGAGGGAAGAGAGGAGAGATAAGAGGACGAGTGAAGGGGGAGGAAAAGTAAGGACGGGGATAGGCAAGATAAATGAGAGGGGTGAAGAGAGGAATGGAAGGAAGGAGAGAGGGGTTGAGGGCGAGAAGGAAGGATGAAAAAGAAAGGAGAATGATGGAAGGGGTTAGAGAGAAAAGTTCAGTAAGCGAAGCAAGAGAAAGATGGAAAGAAGGGATGCGAGGTAACCGGTAGGAGGAGGGTTGGGAGAGAGAGAGAGAGAGAGAGAGAGAGAGAGAGAGAAGAAAGCGAGAGAAAGGAGGAGGGAGGGAGAGACAGAAGAAAGGGAGAAATGAAAGAGGGAGAGTGAGCTCGATGGGGATAAAAGGGAAGGAGGAAGACGTAGAAGAAAGGGAGAGTAAGGTGGGTAAAGGGAGAGAGGGAAGGGGGGAGAGAGGAGAAATGCGGTAGACAGAAGAAGGGGAGCGAAAGGAGGAGAAAGGGGCGAAAGAACGAGGGGGCGTAGCAGTAAACGCAAATCCTTTATTACCTTTTACTTTTTATAGTGTTCTTAAATGAGATGGAGAGAGACAACGTGTACGGCAGGCGAACAGAGAGAGAGAGAAAGAGAGAGAGTTACATAGACAGACCACACCAACTGTACGGAGAGAGACACCAACTGTACCCTTCAGACTGTCCGGCTGTGAACATACAGGAAAATAGGGAGAAGCGGCGCCTTGCTGGGTGAGAAATGTCCAGTGGAAACTTAACAGAAATGGGAAGAAGTAGTAGGTTACCCTGATAAAAGTAAGGCTACGAATCACACGAAAGTCCTGTTTATATTTGTTTTCACGAGTAAAACTGAAAAGAGACAAATAAATTAATCCCTAATGGCCCCGACAACTGCAGTATTTATTCCAGCCAACACCGAACGATATAATTCAGGAGAGATTGAGGCCCCCATTCTCGTCAGTTAAGGAGGCACTCTAACACTAGTTCCTTAGCGATTATTTTGCATATACGTTACGGTCGTCTTTTGTGTTGCGTAAATCATTCCATTATCGTCATACTCTGCATATGCGCTGTGTAAATTGTTATCAACCAGCAGAGTGTAAGAATAAATCGCTGAGGAAGGGGCGCTTGGGAGCCTCCGTGACCGATGGGAACGCGGGCACGGGCATGAGTCGTAAGGCCGAAGGTAAAATAAATAAATAAATAAATGAATGAATAAATAAATGGAAGGAAGGAATAATGAACAGGAAAGAAGTACGTACAAGGAAAAAGTGTAAAGTGGATGGAAAGGCCGCGAAGAAATAAAGGAAGAAGGAAATAGAAGTGAAGGTTAAGGTAATTAAGGAGCGCAATTTAGGATAGATGAAGGATATAAAGAATAATGGAGGAAGGACGTTAAGGAAACAAGGTGTGGGGAAAGACGGAAGGAGGGAGAAAGGAGTACCAAAGGAAGAAGAAATGCAGAAAGGAACTAGGAAGAAACAGCGAAACAAGACGTAAAGAAAGGAGAGAGAGAGAGAGAGAGAGAGAGAGAGAGAGAGAGAGAGAGAGACTGGCTGGAGTTAGGATAAGATGGACTTAGCCAGGCAGAACTTTTGGCGGGTAAAACGATTTTGGTGCGAAATTTTTAGCGGGTTTTACGGTCCATATTCGCCATATTTTAGTTTTTTTTTCAGCATTTTTTTTTTTTTCTTGGGGACGCTTAACAATTCTTGGTTGCACTCCTTTTTTTTTCTTTCTTTTTTCTTTGATCTTAATACTATGTCGGTTTAAAATAGGTTTTGTTATAAATAATACGTAGGTTTGTAGAGTGATGGATTAATATTGATGCAGAAACTGACCAATTAACAAATACGTAGATAGATGGTGGTAGAAAAAATTGGTAGATATTTAGATAGATATGTAGAATGCATTATAGCCCACCAATAAGCCCTCCAATTAAGATAGCCGTAGAGATAGCGAGCAATATAGCCAAGAGGTAGGGAAAATAGCCTGTGTGTGCGATAAAAAGATAAGGGCGGCGTGCATTTAGATAGCAGGCGCTGTTAATGGCCCACTTTAGATAGCCAAAAAGCTGTGTGTCAGGCTTGGGGAGAGAGAGAGAGAGAGAGAGAGAGAGAGAGAGAGAGAGAGAGAGGATATTAGAGTTAAAGAAGTGGTCGTGAAGTATTTCGTGTGGGTGTTGGTACCTGTCTGTATATGCCAGTCTTTGTGTGTGTGTGTGTGTGTGTGTGTGAGAGAGAGAGAGAGAGAGAGAGAGAGAGAGGGGGATTTGTACGAGTAAAATAAGTAAAAATACAGTATCGAATAGTATTAGGTTTAAGGTAAAAAAGCAACGAATGTCAGTTTCCAAAGAAATAATTAATGCAGCTTTGAAAAATAAATAATATTGTAAAGGAGGAAATAGAAAAGACGACGGAGGGAGAGTAATGAATAATATATATGAATATGAATGAGAAGAGAAAAGGGAAGAGATAATATTATTCTGAAAGATGATTAAGACTAGGAAGATAATATTGAAAAAAAAAAGAGTACTAAAAGGATGTAGATTAGAGTACAGTAGTATTGTATTAATAATAATAATAATAATAATAATAATAATAATATAATAATAATAACAGTAATAATAATATAAAGCTAAAACGAGGATCGGAAATAGACCGAGCAAAAAATTGAAGGAAACAACGTATGGTAATAAAATAATAAAGAATAGATAAATTGATGGAACTTGGGTCGAGAGCATGGGTAGCAACGATACTGATAAAAATATAGAACAGCAGTAAGGAGAAAAAAAAAAAGTTGAGGGAAGGAGGGGAAAAATCGAAGAACAGAGAAAGGAAATTAATGAAAACACGAGAAATTAATATTTGGACGAAAGTGAACAAACCACGTATAGAGAGAAAAAATATATATATATAGAACATAATTATAACAGAAGAAACGAAACTGGAGGGAAGCAGATGAAATTGAAGAATATAAAGAGTGGAAATATCAATGGTAAATAAATAAATAAGCGAAACGAAAATGAACGAGACAGTTGGTATTGACACAAATAAATATGAGAGGGTAAAAAGGGATAAAGTTTGGAGGAGGAGATATAATCGAAGAACAGGAAGAATGATTATGATAACATGAGATAAATACCGGTAAGTAAATAGACGAGAGAGAGAGAGAGAGAGAATAGTGCCAAGCCAAAATAAAACAAGAGAGTCAGAAAAACGAAGAAAATAGAGTGAAGGGAAGGGGAAAGAATGAAAAGATAAGTCAGAAAACAGGAGAACGTAGAGTGAAGGGAAGGAGATAGAATGGAGAGAAGAAAGACGGTTTGAGAGGAGGAGGAGAGTGGAGGAACAAACAGCCTCGTACCTCACAGGCAACGGTTTAGCGGTCCTCACTCTGATTGGTGGCCGGGGGATTGAAGCAGGATTGGGGCCATTTTGAACTTGTGCAGCGCTGTGATTGGAGGGTTTGATTTTTTTTTTTTTTTTTTCATAGGATTTAATTATTTTTGAACTTGCCCTTGGTGTGATTAGATGCCTTTCTTCTTCATCTTCTTCTTCTTATTATTATTATTAGTATTAGTATTATTTTATTACTCGCTGCAGCTTTGATTAAGTGCTTTGTATTTTCGGCTGCTCGGTGTTTGGATTCTTTGGGACTCGTCGCTGCCCTGACAGGATGTTGTGAATTTGTTGCTGTCTTTGTACCTTTTTGAATTCGTGCTGTTGTTACGATTGAAGGTTTTGGATTGATTGTTTGAAGCCTTTGGTATGGTCTAAATTTTATGCCGCACAGTGATCGGATTATTCGAATATTTTTCTGTTGTGAATAAGTTTGAATTCCTGCATGGCATTAAATGGATTATCTGGATTTATTTTATTTTATTTATTACTTCATTTATTTATTTTTGCCGTGTTGGGAGTGGTTGAGCAGCGTAACGGTCTTCACTGTGATTGGTGGGCGCCGGATTGGACTAATTTGAACTCCTCCTGCGGCTTTGACTGAAGGGTTTGAACAATCTCGTGACTGATCGGAGAGTTCGAATTCTTGCATGGCCATGATTTGAATGTTTTTATTTATTTTTTTTTTTTTACATATTTATTTTTTGTCGTGTGCTAACGGGTACACCGCCGCCTCCCCTGTTTGGTCGGGTACTTCACTGCTGTTGGTCGGGTCGGGGCCTTCACTCGTACTGTAAGGGTCAGGTATTTCACTTTTATCGGTTATTGATCTTGAACTTCCCATTGGTCGGGTACTCCAATGCAGTTGGTCGGGTCGGGTGGCCAATCGTGTCGGTCCCCTTGAAAGCCTTGGCCCGATCCATTTTTCCCTCCATGAAATATTCCCCCGTTGGCAAGGTGGGTGTGGAAAACGACACTACCTAATGATGAATAAAAGACAACGGGGATGGCCTAGATTATTTCCAGCGTTCTTTTTGTGACATCTGACTGTAGTTTAAAAAAAAAAAAAAAAAAAAAAAAATGCCCCACTTTGTCAGTCGACGAGATAGGGACAAAGGTAGTAGGTCATTTTTTTTTCTTTTTTAATAAGTTAGTTTAGGTAGTAGGTCATTTTTTTTTCTTTTTTAATAAGTTAGTGAGAATGTTTATCTTTTCACGGTTATTTTTTTTTATTATTATTTTTTTTTTTGGTAGTAAGCGAGTGAGACGATAGTTTGGTGGTCTGTTTTCCTAGCTGCATTTTACTTTTGATCAAGATAAGTGATTGAGGAAAAGTTGGTGTTTTGGTGTGTGTAGTATTTATAAATGGGTGGTGAAAAGTTGGTATTTTTTGGTTTATTATTTATTTTTGACGGAAATAAACGAGTAAGGAATATTGTCGGATTTTCTTCTCTTTTCTTTTTGACAAGTAAACGATTAGAGGGGAAAGGGGTTTATTTATCACTATTGTTTATATATACACACACACACCTAATTGACTTGTGTTTGTTAAGCACTTCTGTCTGAAAATGTTAACCCTATTAAATAAGAAAAGGGGTTTTATCTTGATTTCGTCATCGATGAACTTGAAATACCGGTACTACTGTTTTTAACCTCTCTCTCTCTCTCTCTCTCTCTCTCTCTCTCTCTCTCTCTACGATTTTATGCTGCCGCCGGACGATTTAATTCACTATAAAAGGCCTCGTAGTGTTTTTTTTTTTTTTTTTTTTTTTTACCCTTCCCTGTTAACTGTTTCCCAAGCTGGGTGAAATCGTCTGACATTGGCAAGAATCATCCTACAAAAGACGCCATGGTTCTGAAGGATTTTAAGTGGTTGCGTAGCTTTCGTGACGCATCTTCGATAGCGATTTATTTTTGCACGTTACACCGCAGTATCCCTTTGTATGTTAATAATGGAAACGATGTCTAAATTAAAACGATAGCAAATCAAGAGAATGTCCAGGTGTAATGTGGAAACTAAATCGCTTAGGAAGAGGTGCTGCGAAGGGAATGGTGTACGGGAATTGTGTGGCGAGTTGTTATGGGCTGGATGGGCGAGGGAGGGAGGCTTTGACTGGCCAGGTTTAACGTCATTATGTGTTCTATTTGAGTGGCTAATAACAGGGGGGAATAGGCTCTCTCTCTCTCTCTCTCTCTCTCTCTCTCTCTCTCTCTAATTTTCTTACCACTTTCGGACGATTCTGTTCAACTTTAGAGATTTATTTTAACTGGAGGGGTTAGATAAAGCCATCAGTAAACCATCCATTGGAAATAAATCGGTCCAGTTCTGAATAAAATTGTTATAGTTGATGCAAAGAATAAAATATAAATAATCAAACAAGGAGAAATGTGAATAAGAGTAGATAAAACGAGTAAAAGATATAAATAAATGAAAGAAATAAAATAAGAATTAAAACAGACTAAGAATAAAGTACAATAAAGTAAAAGTAATAGATGCTTAGAATAGGTTAAACAAAAAAAAATGTTAAAAAGTTGGGTAAGAATTTTTTGTGAATATGTACCGGTAAGTAAATGTCTGTCATGGGTGTGCCGAAGTACTGACGTAATTCTTTCTTTTTTCAGGTATGTGTTGGTTCCAAGGTGACGCCACTCAAACCTCCGATGATGAGTGGCGGACGAACGTCACTGAAATGCAAGACGGCGATTGGCTGGTAGGATGTTACGTCATTGAAATCCATGACAGTGGTTGTTACGTCATTGAAACCCTTGATGGTGATTGGGTAGCGAGTCATTACGTCACTTGAACTCTTGATAGTGATTGGCTGATAGTAGCGTCACCGAGGGCCTTTACCCTGGTTGCCTAGCTAAGCATTGTCACTAAAAACATTTGCCCTGATTGTTTGGTGGGTCATGACGTCACGGAAACTCTTTACCCTGATTGGTTGGTGGGTCATGACGTCACAGACCCTTTACCCTGATTGGTTGGTGGGTCATGACGTCACAGACCCTTTACCCTGATTGGTTGGCGGATTATGACGTTACTGAAACCCTTTACCCCGATTGGTTAGCTGGAAATGACGTCACTGAAGTTGCTCGTGCTTTGCTGGTAAGTTATGGCGTCATTGTGGTGGGAGCTGAGGTGAATTTAGAGGAGGCAGGAGCAAGTTATAGGAAGTAAGTGCAAATTAGAGTAAGTTTAGCTGCAGAGTGGGAGAGTTCCGATTGTTAGAGAGAGAGAGAGACAGAGAGAGAGAGAGAGTTACATATCGGCTGTAGAGATGAGAGAGCTGGTATGAATTACGAGTGAGCGAGACCTGTATTGATAGAGAGAGAGAGAGAGAGAGAGAGAGAGTGAAAATGGATATTGTGGTAGACTGCGTTGTAATCGGAGCGTTCACAAACTCAGGAATTACTAGTGATCGCCGGATAATTAAATTAGGAACTTGGGCAACTACTCCCGGTTCATACAGCCATGTACGGTATTTTCTAAAATCTATCTATCTATCTATAGCCCGACGCCCTAATCCCGCAAAGGGTGGCCGCAGACAAAACGCCTCCAAGTCGCTCTGTCACCCACCATTTGACTACCCTCCCCCCAACTCACCCCCCCTCCCTCATATACCTCGCAACTCCATCCCTCGACCTCATCCTCGGTCTACCCCTCCCACTCCCTCCCTCCACCTCACCTACATACACCCTCTTAGTCAGTCTTTCATTCTCCATTCTTTCCACATGTCCAAACCACCTCAGTGTATTTCTCCTAGTCTTCTCAACCACATCCACCCCACAACGCCCCCCCACTCGTCAACCCGTCCCTCAAAAAATTTCTAAAATCACTTCCATGATAGCGAAAAAGAGTACATAAATTCTTCAGTACTGTAGTCATTGGTTATTATACCAATTATTTATATATGATTTAGTAAAGTGCTGCAATACAGGTACCAGAAAGCGTTAAACGACAAGATGTCCGTTAGCATATATCACGTAATATTAAAAAACACTTATCATTTAGTTATCAAAGAGATTAATGTTTCATGTGGCAGATGCTGAAGAAAAAGTACCGTCTATACCAGGGGTACTCAATTACTGTTTGAAGGTCCAGACACACGGTTTCCTACGTGGCAAGGGTCTTAATTCAAAATGTGGTAATAAGAAACAGATAAGAGCACTTATTTCAAAGTATTCAAGCTACATGGATTTTTATGCCTAAAAATGTTGTTGAAAATAAACTACAAAAATCAATTCTTTCTTTCTTAAAAAAAAAAAAAAACACTAAATGAACATTTATGCTAGAAGTAACCATCCATTCTACTAGCTGAATAGGGCTCCTGGGAGAAAAGGAAATGGAAAAAAAATCTAGCAGTAAAACACTGCAGGTCTTGATAAGCATATATGAGGGTCAAAATTCAACTTCATTTAGAAGGAGGGAGGATGATTGAAAAAGAAAGTCGACATTTTTCTGTAACACACAAAATATTACTTAATAGTACGGTATGCAAGTATAGTGCAGTCTGGATTAAAAAAAAAAAAATTCTGTTGAGGGGAGGAGAATCAGTTTTCATTTGGACTGTAAATGTAAATATTACGAATACAGACCTGTCACTGAGTGACTGAATTATCATTAAATACTTTATTAGTATGAAAAGTGACCTTTATTCCTTCTTGCTGATTCCCTGAACGTTGGTACAGATGATGTGACGGCTATTCTAAATTATTGATAGAGGTGTTCATTGGCGAGTCTGGAGCGGGAAAAACAGAGTAAAGTTAAAAACTACTATTAATTGCTGATCCACGTTAATGACAAATTATTTATTTATTTATTTATTTATTAATGTTTTATCCCCCTTTTTAGAAACAGGAAGGTGCTGGGGTCCTCACAAAAGCTCACCGCGGTCCGCCAATTGAGTACCACTGGTCTATACGTTATAAACAAGGCTCAGTTTGTGAAGGCGAAATCGTGCGAAAACGAAGCCGCCGACCGAAATCGCAAGTACCGATGATTCCAGGAAGACGGTAACAAAACTTAGCGGGCCGTGTGCATACAGTCATCAGAGTCCCATAATATTTTTCAGCCAGACAACTTCATGTTAGTTTTATATAAATGTCTGTATGTGTTATTTGGTTAAAACTATAATGAAAGACATAGATGGAATGTAAGTAATCGGTTTTGAGCCACGAAGAATATTTGTCCCGAGGTTTAGGCGGTTACTTTAGTTAGTTTAGTGACTCCCTTCAACTCTTATCATACTGAAATTTCTTTTCCTCATTTTGTTGAGTAAATATGTTCATAAAATTATACCTCTGAACGAAGTTAGTAAGGAAACACTTACAAAACAGTAGTTTGGTTGACCGCATTTTATTTTTCAAATTAAGTTATCAAGTGAAGATTGGCAACATTTTGGAGTTTATGAACGCTCCTATTAGTGTGAAATGAGAGACGGAGAGAGCGAGTGGGTGTGTGACTCGCAGTATAAGTGTGTGTGTGTGTGTGTGTGTGTGTGTGTGTGTGTGTGTGTGTGTGTGTGTGTGTGTGTGTGTGTGATATTCACAGAGAGGTGCGAGGGAGCAGAAGAAAGGAGGGAAGGGGAGGCTGCCGCCATGAGAGAGAGAGAGAGAGAGAGAAGTTTAATGTTAGAAAACCTGGGAGTGAGACGTAATGAGGGTGAGATAGGATATAAATAGCCTAGTGTGAAGAAAGTGTGAGGGACTCCTGGATTGTGAGAGTAAAAGGATGTATGTGAACTGAGGTAGTGTGCGATTGAGGTATAGTCAGAGTTGGTGTGTGTGTGTGTGTGTGTGTGAGAGAGAGAGAGAGAGAGACAGGCAGAGAGAGAAAGCGAATATGAAATGGCAAGTAAGAGACCGAGTGTATGTGGTCGGATAGAACGGGAGAGTGTAGGTGGAAGTTTGAGAAAGTGAGAGAATGAAAGTCAAAATGCGAGTGAATGAGTATGAAAGTGACAGAAGTGAGAATGGAAATGAGTGTTATTGTGAGAGGGCGAGCTGTGATGTGAGAAAATGATGGTGAAAATGAATGAGTGTGAGTGGTATTGTAATGTTTGAAAGGGGGACAGTGTGTGAAAATGAGAGGTGAGCGAAAATGAGAGAGAGAGAGAGAGAGAGAGAGAGAGAGAGAGAGAGAGAGAGAGAGAGAGAGAGAGAGACGGACATTGCGTGACTCAAACTTATTCGCTTCGTGACTTACCGGCTTGGAGAGAGAGAAGGGGGGGGGGGAGTAAGATTAGTGAGAGAGAGAGAGAGAGGAAGTGAACAGAAGAGAAATGCAAACGATGAGCAAGAAAAGGAAGAGAGTAAGAAAGAGAAGAAAGAAATAGGAAGGTGAGGGAGACCAAATAAGAGGAAAATAGAAGGAAAGAAGAAGAGTGAGTAGGAGAGAAGGAAAGAGGGGCAAGACAGGGGAGAAGGAAGAGGGACAAGAAAATAAGAGGAAAGGGAATGGGGAGAGGTGAGGTAGGAGAAAGTGAAATGGGAGAGAGAGAGAAGGAAAATGATCGAGTAGATAAGGTATAGATAGATTGATAGAGATAGATAGAGAAGGAGAGGGAGGTACAAGTATAAAGTGAAGGAAGGGGGAAGGAAGAGAGGGGAGAGAAATTAAGAGGGAGGGAGCGAGGGAAGAAAAATATTAGAAATGATTACAAGGGTGAAGGACGAAAGGGAGGGAGAGGAGGGGAGGAGGAAGGAGTGAGGGGGAAAGAGAGGAGGGAGCAGAGAGTTGGAAGGACGGAAGCAGAGAGAGAGGGGGGGGGAGAGGGGGAAGAAATGAGTGAGGGAGAGGAAGCCAGAGGAAGGGGAAAGGGGGAGTGGAGAAAACGAAAGAATTTATTGGCAGGAGGGAGGGAGATATTAGATAAGGGAGGGCATTGGAGGTAACGTGGAGGGACCTTGGGTACGAAGGGAGGGAAATTTAATGATGTGGAGGCAACTAGGAAGGGGTGGAGAGACAAGTTGAGATAATTGTAGAAGGTGGAAGGAGAATTAGGTGGAGGGGGAGGTATAGAAGACGGAGGAAGAGAGAGAGAGAGTAAAGGTGGTAGAGAAATGAATAGCTAATCGAGAATATGGAGGAGTGTGGAGTGGAGAGGTGAAGGAATTGTAGGTGGACGAGTTGAAGTTGGAAGACTGGAGGGATTCAGGTGGAAAGGTGAGAAGGGGAGAGGTGGAGAGGTTTGAAGTGATGGGGTGGCGTTCTAGATGTTGAGAGAGGAAGTTTGGGGGAGGGAAGGATGAGTTTTAGGTGGGGGGATGGAGGAGTTTTAGGTGGGGTGATGGAAGAGTTTTAGGTGGGGGGATGGAGGAGTTTTAGATGGAGGAATGGGGGAGTTTTAGATGAAGGGATGGGGGAGTTATAGATGAAGGGATGGGGGAGTTTTAGATGAAGGGATGGGGGAGTTTTAGATGAAGGGATGGGGGAGTTATAGATGAAGGGATGGGGGAGTTTTAGATGGAGGGATGGGGAAGTTTTAGATGAAGGGATGGGGGAGTTTTAGATGAAGGGATGGGGGAGTTTTAGATGGAGGGATGGGGGAGTTTTAGATGAAGGGATGGGGAAGTTTTAGATGGAGGGATGGGGGAGTTTTAGATGAAGGGATGGGGGAGAGGGAGTTTTAGGAGTACGCGTGGAGTGGATGGAGAGCAATGGAGGAAAACGAACCGAGAAATGGATCAAAGAGTGCCAAAAGGAGCAAGGGATTGATAAAGTGGAAGAGTGAATAGACAGGTGAATGGCAGCAGGGAAGGTAGGCGAACCCGGGATGGAGAGGGCCAAGGATTGTGAGGTGGAGGAGCGGTGGTGGAGTGTCAGGTGGAGGGGCAGTAGAGTATGAGGTGGAGATTCGGTGTGTCAGGTGGAGGGATATTGGAATATGAAGTGCAAGTTTGGTGGTTGTGTTTGTGGTGGAGGTTCGGTGGTGATATGTGTGACGGAGGGACAGTGGTGGTGGTGTGTGTGGTGGAGGGACAGTGGTGGTGGTGTGTGTGGTGGAGGGAAGGTGGTGGTGGTGTGTGTGGTGGAGGGAAGGTGGTGGTGGTGTGTGTGGTGGAGGGGAGGTGGTGATGTGTGTGCTGGAGGGACAGTGGTGGTGGTGGTGTGTGTGGTGGAGGGAAGGTGGTGGTGGTGTGTGTGGTGGAGGGGAGGTGGTGATGTGTGTGCTGGAGGGACAGTGGTGGTGGTGGTGGTGTGTGTGGTGGAGGGACGGTGGTGGTGGTGTGTGTGGTGGAGGGACGGTGGTGGTGGTGTGTGTGGTGGAGGGACGGTTTTGGTGGTGTGTGTGCTGGAGGGACGGTGGTGGTGGTGTGTGTGGTGGAGGGACAGTGGTGGTGATGTTTGTGGTGGAAGGACGGTGGTGGTGATGTGTGTGGTGCAGGGGAGGTGGTGATGTGTGTGGTGGAGGGACGGCGGTGGTGGTGTGTGTGGTGGAGGGACGGTGGTGGTGGTGTGTGTGGTGGAGGGACGGTGGTTGTGATGTGTGTGGTGGAGGGATGGTGGTGGTGGTGTGTGGTGTGGGACGATGGTGGTGGTGTGTGTAGTGGAGGGACGGTGGTGGTGGTGTGTTTGTTGGAGGGATGGTGGTGGTGGTGGTGTGTTTGTTGGAGGGATGGTGGTGGTGGTGGTGTATGGTGGAGGGACGGTGGTGGTGGTGTGTGTGGCGGAGGGACGGTGGTGGTGGTGTGTGTGGTGGAGGGACGGTGGTGGTGGTGGTGGTGTGTGTGCTGTGGGACGGTGGTGGTGGTGGGGTGTGTGCTGTGGGACGGTGGTGGTGTGTGTGTGGTGAAGAGATGGAGGTGGAGTGTGAAGTGGAGTGATGGTGGTGTAGTGTGAGGTGGAGGGACGATGGTGGAGTGTTAAGTTGGGTTGAGGGCTTGTTGTGTTGTGAATATTTTGAGTGTGAGGTTGAGGAAGGTTGCAAACAAAGGCAGACATGTAGAGGAAGGTGAGGTGGATATGGAAGTAGACAGGTGGATGGGAGTCGAAATGGAGGTAGACGGGTAGAGAGGAGTGGAGATGGAGGTAGATAGGTGAGGGGAAGTAAAGATGGAGGTAGACAGATGGAGAAGGAAGTGGACATGTGACGGGGAACTGAGAGGGAGGTATACACAAGTGGAGGAACGTGAGGTGGAGAAGCGTGAGGTGGAGGGTGGGTGGATTTAGAGGGCGTGGTATAGGTCTGTTGTTGTGAACCTCGTCGCCTTGGCAACCACACCCTCCCCTCGTTACAACTCCCCCTCCCCTCCCTTCCCCCTTCTCTCTCCTCTCTGCGTTCCTCCCTCTCTGTTCCCTCACTATAGCTTCCCCTCTCTGCACCCTCCCCCTCTGTCCCCTCCCTTCTGACTAGTTCCCTCACTACATCCTCACTCCCCTCACAACGCAATCACTCCCCACCCCTTTAGCCTCTCTCTGTACCTTCTCTCCTCATCCCTTTGTCTCATCCCTCCACCCACTTTCCCCCCACTGCACCCATTATCCTTTTTTTCCTGTACCCTCTTCTTTTCTCATCATTCTCTTTCATTCCCAGTCTCCTTTCCTTGTACCCTCTTTCTTAACCTTCCTTCTTTCCCACTCTGCCCCATTCCTCTCCCCTCTCTACACTGCCCCTCCCTTCCCACGCCTTCCTTGTTATTCTCTTCTGCTCCTACCCTGTCTCGCCCATCAACCCCACTCGATACCTTTCCCCTCCTCCCTCCTACCTGATTCCTCACTCCTCACCTTGTCACGTACGCCCACCCTTACCTCACCCTCCTTTCCTCTCTATACGCCTTCCCTTTCCCTTTCCCCTTCCCTTCCCTTCCCTTCCCGTCCTGTTACACGATTCCTTTCCCCTATCTGTATATCCTCGCAAGTCAAGCCCTTAATCCTCTTCCCTTTCCTCATCCCATTCCTATCTCTTTCCTCAGCTGTCCTCCAGTTCCCTCCACCCTTCCTTCACTTCTTGCTTCACCCCTCTTTCCTCCCACTAGACTAACCCTTCATTTCCTTGTCTCATGTCCACGACACCCTCCCCCTTCCAGTATAACCCATCTCCTTCTCTTCCTCTTCCGTCTTATCCCCCCCCCCCTCCACCACCACCTTCTCCATCCCGTTCCCTATTCCTACCTTACCACTTACCCCTATCCTACCCCCACCCCTCTTTCCAGTCTAACCTTTTTCCATTGTTTCTTCACCGTGTGCTCCACCTCTTTCCTCCTCCGCCTCATCAGGGACTCACATCATGCCGTTCGGAGTAGTCGGTCTTGTCTTTCCAATTTCATGGATTTTATTTTTTAATCAATATTTTGAATTTGTAGTGTATGATGAGATTATATCTGCTGACGTTCTCGATGTTGAATTTAGAAAGACGTTTGATAAAGATTCTCGCAGAAGACACTTACGGACCAAAAGACGCATGATTTTCAGGGATATTATTGAGGTAGATTGGATATTTGGCATACAGTTCGTTGAAAAAAATAATAACAATAATTAATTATCTATCCTAATTGTTTAGCCACAGTAAGGAAGCTTTGCCGCATGGTTATTTGTTTGTTAAGATTCGTACATCTAATTAAATAGTATGGACCCGGGCAGATGAAGCTCGTCAGGCAAATAAGCAAATCAGGTACGGGGCGGGGGGTATAAAGAAATGATGTTGAGCAGGGCTGAGATAGGGGAGAGATTGACGGTCTCAGCAGCTGTTATCAAATCCACACGTTTTATTAGGTATGATTAATGTAAACAAGATCTGAAGACCCTAAGGCAACTTGTTTTGTAACATCAACAAGGGATCGGAAGACAAAGGTGTTGTTTAACTCATGTGTAAAGTTTACGTTTATCTCAGTAACTGGCGAACTGTATGGTTCACTGAAACCATATTCCTCTCAGAGCACATGAGGAACCACAGCTATACATCTAGAAAGTTACATCTTTAAAGCTTTTGTGGTTTTCTCTAAAACGTGTTGCAATTAAAAAAAAAAAAAAAAAAGCAGATTTGAATTCGGTACTTTCCACTAGGCTAAATGGCAAAACATTAAGCCAGAATTATTCAGCAAACTTTTATAGCATATGATTTTCAACCAAAAAGCTGTATCTCAACTAGTTTCCGCGATATTTCATTTTCAGAAATAAAATTTTTAGAATAAAAATGAGTATCACCCTCAGAAATGGTCAAGGTCATTTATATTTGGTACAAGGACTTGGGTTACCCTGGGGTATCTTCTTGTGTAATATCATCAAGATCGAAGAAAAAGAATTGCAAAGAAAAATAATCCTGATGAAGACAAGAAGCTTTACTGTAATGGCATATAAGGTATATATAATTTAAACAAGACCTGAGGATCGTAAGGGAACTCCTTGTGTAACGTCATCAAGGTATCTGAAGACAAAGGTGTCAAAAAATGGATGTGTAAATTTTAGTGTAGGATCAGCAAGGGATCTGAAGACAAAGGTGTCGAAGATCGCTTGTGTAAATTGTACATTTGTCTCAATAACTGGCAGACTGTATGTTAACTGTAACCATTTTCCTCTCAGATCATAAGAGGGACCACAGTTGCATGTGTGGAAAGTTACAGCTTTAAAACTTTTGCGGTATTCTCGAAAACTTGGCAATGAAAAAAATGAGCAGTTTGAATTCGATATTTTCTGTTAGGCTATATGGGAAAATATTCAGCCAGAATTATGCAGCAAACATTTTTATCAGGGGATTTTCAATCAGATAGCTGTATCTCAGTTAGTTTGAGATATTTCAATTTCAGGTATGTAGTTTTTAGAGTAAAAATGGGTATATCACCTTCAAAAATAGGTCATCATTTATATTTGACACAAGGACTTCGGCCATCCCAGGGGTACCATCATGTGTAATATCATCAAGATGGAAGGGGAAAAAATTGCAAAGAAAAATAATACTAACGAAAACAAGAAGCTTCGCCATTTATATGGCAAGTTTAATAATAATTAAAATGATGATGATGATGATGATGATAAAGATAATAATAATAAAAATAATAATAATAATAATAATAATAATAATAATAATAATGATGATGATCCGTTTTCTGTATGTTTATTGGTTTGACCATTTGTTACCGTAACACAGCACAAATGGCGCATTGTAGCGCAATTTTTGTCAGAGCAAGGTAAGGCTAAAATGCTCAAACTTGAAGAACAGAACAATTTCCACTCCAATTGGGCCACCGGTTCCCGAGTTATGGCTCATTTCTGGCCTTTTGACATCGAGTGGCTTTGGCGGCCTTTAAGCGGATCACTTTCATAAATGGCATTGAAGTTCTCGTATCACGGCCTTTTTTTTATTTTACATGCCTTTAGGCGAGTAATATAATAATAATAATAATAATAATATATAATAATATATAATAATAATAATAATAATAATAATAATGGTTGAAAATCATGAGTGGGAAGACTTAAACAGTTTAGTGCCACAAGATTCACTGTTTGGTCCTCCCCTGTTTTTAATATACAGTACATAACGATACTGGGAAATGATACCGATGAAGGTGATTCAGAGGTATCTATATACAGTGTACTAAATATAAGTAGTAAAAAAAACAAAAAACTTATAGGTTAAGTGTAGTATTATTCCTTTCATTCTTTTCCGTCAGTCATTCCTTTTCCTGCCGGCTTCGGCTGTAAGTATTGGTGGTGAAGGGGCTGTAGGGGGGGAGGGCGAGTAGCTAATGTGTTGTATCTTGGGGGGATAGAAACCTTCCTGCCATGATTTTTTTTTTTTTCCTTAATACTTACTGTACCATACTCGTAAGTCGTAAGCCGTCTTATAACAAACGGTGTCGAAAGGCCAGTGGGTTTGGTGCTGTTTGCTTTCCTTTATACTCCTTTGTACAGTACTTTTCATCCTATTCCAGTTCGTTTATTTTGTTTTATCATTCTAGCTTTCCCTTCTGATTTTCTTCTTCCTTTCTTTATCACTTGGACAACTCTCTTTTCCATACCTTTTTATTTCAGATTGTTTCTCTTCCTTCGTGTTATCTTTTTCCCTGCTTTCCCTCTCATTTCCTCATTATTGTTATTATTTGTTGTATGTGTTTTTCGTACTGTCCGCCGGTTCTTCTGCTTCGCATTCTCAACTTATCCCCATGCTTTCGTTTGCTCTGAATTTTCTGTATTCTTTCGTTACCTTTTCTTCCCACACGCTTTTTCCTTTCTTCTCGTTCTCTTCCTGAAGCCACACTTCTTCCTGCGTGCACGTGCGCGCGTACACACACACACACACACACACACACACACACACACACACACACACACACACACACACACACACACACACACACACACACACACACACACACACACACACACACACACACACACACACACACACACACACACACACACACACACACACACACACACACACACACACACACACACACACACACACACACTCTCTCTCTCTCTCTCTCTCTCTCTCTCTCTCCTGACGTCCCTTTATCTCTCTTGCCAGTTTACTTTCTTTTCCTCTCCCCTTCCCTCTCAGTGCCGAGTGTTTCGCACCATGCTCTTCCTCCCTTTTCTTCCTCTTCTTCCTCCTCCTCACACTGTATGCACCCTGCCCTTCTTCCCTCTATTTCTTCCCACCCACTTTACCCCATGGCACAAATTACAACTCCCCCTCGCACCCAATATTGAAGTTGTTTGTTGAAATGATGTACGAGTATTTGTCAGTAAACATAGCTTCATCATACCCACATTATTATACCGGTATAGATAGTATTTCTTTCATTAGGGCAACTCACGGGGGTGATATTAATACTCACCTTTCCCCTCTTCCCCTCATAGGACCGTATTCTGAGAGGCAAGGGAAGTTCCGTACCACCTCTTCCTCTGCGATTTATTTTGCATGCTATGTGAATATCGTCTTGCATGTTATTCATACTGTTTTCATATCGACAGTTTACATAAGTAACATACAAGAGAATGTTGAGGTGTGTGAGTAATGTGGAGAATAAGTCGCTAAGAAGAGGTTTTAGGAAATCACTATAGTCACGTAGAATACGGTCCTTACTTTCCTCACATTTCTTTTCCTCACGATGTTCACATCTTTCTTTCCTTCACTCCCCTCAAACCCTTGGCTTTTGTCCAATAGATAACTCCACATAGGGCTTATGGGCTCCTGTTATCTGTATTTCCTGTGTTCCCAGTTTCCTCCTACTCATCCCCTTCCAGAATCAGTGACCATGGATGTTCTGTATTCTGTGTTGACTTGGTGCCGTCGGCGGTCGAGTCTGTAGCATGTGTGTCAGCCAGTCGAAATCTGGGCTTAGTCCCACCCGGGGTCGAACATAAAAGGGGTGGCTGTAACACGTCCATTCATGTGGTTGTAATACTTTCACACTATGTCTAGGTTTCCTTGTTGACTTATATTCAGACTCTCCTTCACAGTGCAACACAAACTTGTACATGCATTTCTCACGCTACACTCCAGCAGGCTTCCACGTAGACCCGTAAATCATTGAGTGGAGACTGGTCTATTCTCTAGTGACTGAAGCAGTGTTCCTCGACTCTGTGGGTCGGTTGCCCTTCAGGATGTGTAGGACATGGCTTGAATGTGTCTAATATGGCTGCTCACCCATGTTAGGAGTATGCAATACGACTGTTACAATATATACTTGTGTTCCTTCCTTACCCAGTTTCCTCCACCCTTTCCTCCGACTCATCACCTTCACACCTCAGTTATCATACTTTTTTGTCATGTTTTATGTTGTCCCCCTCCCTTCTCTTCCGTTCCTCCCCTTTGCTCCTTACTACCACCAACCTTCCAACTCCTGAACCTCCCCTCATCAGTGCTCACGTATATCCTATGTTCTCTACGTCTTTTGCTAACCTTTATTCTTCCACACTTCCATCGACCCTCCCACCTGTTTCCTGCCCTACCCTACTCATTTACTTACCCCTGTATTTCCTCTGTTCTACATTTCTTCGCTCTTCTTTACTTCCCCCTTTTCTTCACCCTTCACTTCCACCATCCCTCCCTACCCATTTCCTCCCATCCCCCACTTATACCCTTGCTTCCTACTCATTTACGTTCCCATATATTGACTGTGTTCTATATTCACTCCTTTTCTTCCTTACCTCCCCAGTTTTCTTCACCTCTCCCTCTCTCCACTCATTCCCTCACACCACATTCATTCCTTCTTTCCCCACTCATTCCCTCTGCACTCATTTACCTCCCCTCGTCAAGCCCAATCTCATGTAATAATATCAGAAATACCAGGTGTGCGGGAGTCAAGGGAGTGAGCCGCTTATCAGTGCCTAATGCGGCCCCACAGCTTCGCCAAATGACATGCTAATATTTGGACCATTAGCATGTTAAGTGTACCGCAGTTGCTCACGTCGCCATTTTTGTCGTCTCAGCGGGATTAGAGTGGTGTGCGTGTGTGTGTGTGTGTGTGTGTGTGTGTGTGTGTGTGTGTGTGTGTGTGTGTGTGTGTGTGTGTAAATGTCGTGTGTGCGTGCCCTTGTGTGTTGTAGGTGCATTGGGGGGTGTGCCTTTACCAAGAACGTGCGTGTATGTGAATGTATATCATGGTTTTTATTTACTTTTACTATTGCTTATTTATGTTTTTTAATCTCGGGAATAAGTGTGGCTTAGTTAAAATGTGTGTGTGTGTGTGTGTGTGTGTGTGTGTGTGTGTGTGTGTGTGTGTGTGTGTGTAGAATGGGCAGCATACTGTATATGTTTATTAAACAGAGAGGTGGGGGGAGGAAAGGAGATTTCAACAAAAATGTAGAGAGAAAAGGAGAAAGAAGAGAACAGTGCTAAGCGAAAGTGTTGATGAACGGATAAATGAAGTGAACGGATGAGGAAAGGAGGAGACAGTGAGGGATGGAGGGATTGATTGATAGATGGATGGCGGAGCTCTTAGTGTGTAGCCTGGAGAAGGAGTGATGTATTGATGGATGGATAGATGGAGTGAGAGGTAGAAAGAGATATAGACTTAGGTTGGAAGTAAGTAAAGGGTTGTGTGTGTGTGAGAGAGAGAGAGACAGACAGACAGACAGAGCAATGGAAAGTAAACAGGCACCTTTCTTTTGATCCGTACGGGAATGATTGTAACATGGTAGGAGGTGACTGCGGTGTCTTTGATGGAACCCCCCCCCCAAAAAAAAAAAAAAAAAAAAAAAAAAAAAAAAAGGTAAAGCAGAAAGGAAGGAAAAGGCAAGAGAGAAGGGGAAGAGAAAGTGAAGGTAGTTAATAAAAGAAAATGGTGAAGGATACGGAAAAAGAAAAGGAAAGGAAGTTGGGAATTGAAGGGGAAAGGATAAAAGAAAGAGAAGGAAAGAGGCTAATGAGTTAGAAAGGAAGGACAGAAAACAGAAAAAGAAAAGGGGAATGAAAGGATGAAAAGAAAGGAAGGATAATGGGAAGGAGTATAAGGAATGAAGAAAGTCGGAGAATTGAGAAATGAAGGCAAGAATGAGAAGCAAAGAAAAGAAAATGAAAAGCAGAAAGAAGAGGAAGGGAAGAACGGAAAGGAATGAAAAAGCGAGGAAAAGTAGGAAAAACATTGAAAGATTGGAATAACAGGGAGGAGGAGGAAAGATGGGAAATGAATAAACCAGTAGGGAAGGATATTCGGACGGGAGAGCACTGTGGAAGGGGGAAAAGCAAGGAGTAGGAGGAAGAAGAGGAAGGATGGGAAAAGAGGGTATGAAAATGGAATCCGAGAAAAGAGAGGGCAAAAGCGGGGAAAATAAAAACAAGACGAGAAAAGGAAGGCAGTAAGAAGTTGAGGGGACAGAAAAAAATGAAAGCTAGAAGCTAGGAGAGGAAAGTGGAGAATGAATAGAGAAGGGAAAAGGACAAGGATAAGGAGGAAAATAAAGAGAAGGATGAATGGAAAGGATGAAGGAAGGAAGGAAGGAAATGGAGGCTCTAGAGAATGGAAAAGAAGCAAGATGAGGGAAGGGAAAGGAAAGCGGGAAGGGAAAGGTGAAGGGAGAGGGAGGAAGAAGGGGAAGGAATATATTAAGAGGAAAGCGGAGAGAGTATTGAAGGAAAAGAGAGGGAAGGAGGAAGAAAAGAAAGAACAGAGAGAGGGAAGAACGGGAGATTGGAAAGGGAGAGGAAATGAATAAAGGAAGAGGAAAGCAGAGAAAGGGAAGAAGGAAGGGAGAAAGGAAAGGGTGACACGAAAAGGGCTGAGGAAGGTAGGAAGAAATGAAGGAGAGATGGAAGGAAGGAAGGAGGGAGGGAGGAATGATAAAAGCTAATGATAACGGCCATTGGACATTGTTGATAAGAGCATCGGTAAGAGCATTAAAGGCGGGCTACTGATTGTTGTGTGTGTGGCAGAGAGAGAGAGAGAGAGATTAGAAAAGTCAGGGAAAGAAAATTGAGGGAAGTCAGGAAGGGAAGAATGTGTACGGAAAGAAAATCAGACACTATTTTCAGAGAGAGAGAGAGAGAGGAGTATTCATGAAGGAAGAGAGGAAGAAAGGAAACTGGAGAGAATAATAAAGGTAGGAGGAAGAGAAGAAAATCAGGTCATAATTAGGTAAGTTAATTAGAGGAGGAATGTGGAGAGAAGAGATTGCGGGGAGCAAGGTGCAGGTGGAAGAAGAATTCAGAAGGATGGAGGAATGGGAGCAGGGAAAAGCTGGAAGAACAGAGGAAGAAAGAGGTGGAATCTGAGTATAAGTGAAGGAAGAATATAGAATGATTAAAGAATGGACTAAGAAAGATGGAAGAATGGAACATGGAAGAAATGTAAGGGCAGAGGAAGAAAGATGGAGAAATATCGAAAAATGAGAGAATGGGGCAAGGAAGAGCTGGAAGAATATAGAATGATGGAAGAATGGATCAAGGAAAAGATGTAAGAATAGAGCAAGAGAGATGGAAGAATATAGTATGATGGAAGATACAGAAAGAGAGACTGAAAGGAAAAAAAATGAAAAATAGAGCAAGAAAGAAGAATATAGAAAGATGGAAAAATAGAACAAGAAAGTTGAAAGAGCATAGAAAGATAAGAACAGGGCACGAGAGCACATGGAAGAATGGAGAAAGCAGAGAACGTAATATATTGGAAGGGGAGGGAATGAAGGTAGAAAGGCGATACAGGTTGTGAGAAGAAAGATAAAAATTTACTTTAAGAATGTGAAAGAAAGGAAGGAAGGAAGAGGTAAGACTAGAGACAACAGAGAAGTAAAATATATTGAAGAAAAATGAGGAAAGAAAAATGTTGAAAGAAAGAGAAGGAAGGGAGAAAAGAGACAAGATTAGAGAGGAAAGAGAAAGTACGGTATATTGGAAGAAAAGGGGGGGGGAATCAGAAGCAGAACAGAAGAAAATGTAAAGAAAGTAAAAAACAAAATGAAGGAACGGTAGGAGAGACAGAAGACTAGATAGGGCTGGAGAAGTAAAATGTTTTGAGGAAAAGGAAGAAAGGAAAGATAAAAACAGAGCGAAGAAGATAAGAAGAGGAAGGAAGAAAATCGGAGAGACAAGAAATGTAAACAGGGAAGAGAAGGAACTAATTGCTATAGTAAATGAGGAATTAAAAGAAAGGAGAGAGAGGAGGAAATGGGAGAGAGAGAGAGAAAGGGAAAGGCAGGAACAAGAAGAGAAGAATATGGAGAAAGGAAGGAAGACGGATAGAAGGCAAAGAGAGAGAGAGAGTTAATTATCACTTCTTAGCGACCGTAAATAAGCTGGAATGGTGAAAAAGAGAAAAGACGGAGGGGAAGGAAGGAAAGGGAGCAAGAGAAAGAAAGAGGATTAAAGTAAGTCACTAACTCGTTATTAATGTAGGTAGGTAGAGAGAGAGAGAGAGGAATAAGCTAGGTTATTTTGAGAGTGGAAAGCACGAAGGTGAGCGAGAGAAAGCGAGAAATATGTGAGAAAAGAGAAAGTAAGAAGGGAAAGAAGAGATTAAGGAGGGGAGGAAATGGAAGGGGAGAAATGAAAAGAAATACAGAAAAGAATGGAAGAAACATGGCGGGCAAGAGGAAGGAGGGGAAAAAAGTAGAACTGAGAAAGTTGGAAGGGAGAAACGAAAGAGAGGAAGAAAAAGAAAACAAAGATGAGAGCCAGAGATATTGAAAAGATACCGGAGAAGAAGAATCAAGGAGAGAAAGTGGAACTGACGAATTTTGAAGGAAGAAAAGGAGGAGGAGGGGAAAGAAGGGAGGAACGAAGGAAGGGAGAGGAGAGGAGAGAGGGGAAAAAACGAAGAAGCTAGAGGAGAGAGGGGAGAAACGAAATGGATAAAGAAATATAAGAAAAAATAAATAAACTGGAAGGGTAGATGGAAAGAGAAAGAGCAAAACTGGGGAATTTGGTTGGGTGTAGAGCAAGAAGAAGAGGAAAAAGAAAAAAAAAAAGAGTAAATAAAGGAAGACTGAAAGAAGAAGTAGGATCGAGGAATTTGGAGATGAAAGAAAGAGAGGTAAGAGGAAAGAAATAAAGGAATAATTAGAACTAAAGAAATGCGGATAAAAGAATGAAACGCTGGAGAGAAAGAAAGGAGAAAAAGTAAAATTTGGGCAGCCGAAGTGAAGAGAGGAAAGAATTAACGGAAAAGAGAGAGGACAGGGAAGGGGAGTAGGTATAGAAGAGGTAAGTGCAAGGAGAGAGAGAGAGAGAAAGAGAGAGGGGGGGGGGAGTACCTGTGCAATGGAAAGCAAACAGTCACATGTCTTTTGATGATAACGAGAGTGTGTGTTGGAAGGTAGAAGGTGACTGTGGTATCCGGTTTATGAGAAAAAGAAAAGCTGGATAGAGGCAGACTATAAGAAGGAAGAGAGTAAACGAGAGAGAAATGACGAGTGGAATAAGAAAAACGAAATGAATAAGAAGAAAAAGAAAAACGCTGAAGAATGGGAGGAGGAGAAAAATAAGCATAATTTTAAAGGAGATAAAAGAAGGAAGGAAGGAAGGACGAAAGTGAGTGAAGGAGAAATGGTAAGAGGTAAGGAGAATTAAGGGATTATGACGGGAAGGAAGAATGACAAAAAAGGGAAGTGGGGAAAAGCGAGTAAATCGATGGAAGAGATAAAACGACTGTAAGGGAGAAAATAAAGTAAATAACGGAAATTGATAGGAGATAAAAAGAACTAAGAGGTAATGAAGTGTGGTGAAGGGGAGGAAGAGTGATAAAGAAAGGAAAGATGAGAAGATTGGTAAATTGAAGGATGAAGGACGGGAGGAAGAGTAACCGAAGAGGAAATAATGACAGGAATAAGAAGAATTAAGGGATTATGAAACGAAATGAGAGGGAAAAATGATAAAGAAAGGAGAAAACAAAAGTGAGCATGAATCAAGAGAGATTAAGAAGATGAACAACGAAAAGAAGATTAAGCAAAGGTGAAATAATGAGAGAAACGAGAAGAATTAAAGGATTAAGAAGCGGGAGATGAATGACGAAGATGAGAGAGAGAGAGAGAGAGAGAATTAATGAGGGGGGGATAGGAGAAATTAAAGTGATTATGAGGACAAAGGAAGAGGAGAGAAGAAGCAATGAACAGGACAGGATGGAAAATAAAATAAAATAAAGAAGTAACGGAGAGAGAAATAGAAGGATGATTAAGGAAGGAAGACATAATAAGAAGACCGGTAAGGAAATGAAGAGACAGTGACACAAAGAGATGAAGATGGTGAAGGAGAAGGTAGGAAAGTTAAGGTAGAAAGGGAAGGGAGGGGAAAGCGATGATGGAGGAAGGAAAGAAGGAAGGAATCGGATAAGGCAGTGAAAATAAGAACAAGGGATGAGGGATGAGAAGCTTGGTAGGAAGAAGAAAATGCCAGTAAAGAAGGGAGGGGGTAGGAGGATGAAGGATAGGAGGGAGAGAATGTGGATGGGACAATAGGAGTAAGAAAATGAGAGAAAAATAGGGGAAGTGCAGGGATGAGAGAGAGGAAGAATGATGGAGGGAGAGTGAAGAGAGAGAATGGAGAATGAAAAAAAATGGAGGAAGAGAGTGGAAAGAGAAGAAAAGAGGGAGACAG
Source organism: Coenobita brevimanus (assembly GCF_032717465.1). Taxonomy (NCBI): domain Eukaryota; kingdom Metazoa; phylum Arthropoda; class Malacostraca; order Decapoda; family Coenobitidae; genus Coenobita; species Coenobita brevimanus. Next base: position 41,078,963 of record NC_137018.1, read on the forward strand.
TGAAGGATGAGGATGTGTAAAGAGTTCAGAGAGAGGGAGAGAGAGGTAAACATACCCGACAGGATTACGGTAGAACGGAAAGGAGTGGGTAAAGCGGGTACAGCACTGGGTATAATGAAGAAAACGAAAGAACTGAACAGCAGGAGATGACAAGGAACAGGGGATGATAAAGAAAGAATGGAGAGGATGGAAGGATGAAAGACGCAAGGAAGGATATGAATGAAACAAGTGAAAAATGATGTGAGGAATAAGAGATGGCGTGGTAACGGAATAAAAAGAAAAGAAAGAAGAGAAAAACTTAAGAGAAGGAAGACAGTGAATAACAGATTGGAAATAGTAAGAAAAATATGCTTGTTTGAGGGAAGTAACTGGAGAGAAAGAAAAGGGAAAAAAATGAAGAAAATAGAGAATGGGAAGATGAGGAACAGGAGGAAAGAAAGATGTGGATGAAACAGTGAAAGTAAGTAATTATGAGGAACAAGAGAAGTGGCGGGATAACAAAGTGAATTGATAAGAAAAAAAATAAATGATAAGGGAAAAGGGAGAAAACCGAAGAAAAGGAGAGAAAATAAAAGAAATAATGACAGGAGGAAGGAATGACGTGGACAAAGCACTGGAAAGAGTAAGAAAGATAAGTTGAGATGAATAGAGGATGTGAACGGTATGATGAGGAAGATGTAGTAGTAGTATTTAGTAGATGTGAGATGCAGGGCCAAGGGGACCGCTGGGCACCGTTTTAAATATTACCACATAAAACTTACTTCACAAGTTAGTGTGTTTGAGTTAAGTCAAGATGAAGGTTTTTCTCGCTCCACACCTGCCTCCTCACCTCCCTCATACCTCCACACCTGTCCTGCCTCACCTGCCCACTGCCTTACCTTCAGAGTTAATTTTTTTATGTAACTCTCTCTCTCTCTCTCTCTCTCTCTCTCTCTCTCTCTCTCTCTCTCTCTCTCTCTCTCTCTCTCTCTCTCTCTCTCTCTCTCTCTCTCTCTCTCTCTCTCTCTCTCTCCACTTGCTGTCATCCTCTTTCTTCATTATTTCATCGATCCATTTTCCTATTCATTTCTTCCACCTCCATTCCCCTTTAACTCCTCCCACCTCCTCACCTCCCTGCCCGTCCTACAGCAGTCTTCCCTTCCTCCAACCATTTTCTCTCACTCCTTCCTCATGTCCCCTTCTTCCCTCCTCTAATTCCCTCTCACTCCTCTCCATTTTCTCTCACCCTTCCCTCCTTTCTTCCCTTCCTCCCAGCGTGTCTACCTTAATGCATCCGTCTTTACTTCATTCTTCCCTCCCTCCTCCCACTCCCCCTCCTCCTCCCCCTTCCCACCTTTAGAACTCGCCAAGTGCATTAGTATTTTTAAAGCTTCAGCTCCGGTGAGAGAGAGAGAGAGAGAGAGAGAGAGAGAGAGAGAGAGAATACTGAGAACGAAAGACGAAGATAGGAAGAGAGGGAAGAAGAGAGAGAGAGAGAGAGAGAGAGATGAAAGTAACTAAAGTAGCCGGATATTGTACAGAGTATTTTGGCGCGCAATTGTGTTCTGGTGCAAAAAAATTTTGTGGCATCCTTTATCATTTTTTTTTTTTCTATCTTTACGCACGGGGAAAATCGGGGTGCTATATTGCGATTTTTGTAAAGGGTTATTATTATTCTTTTGCGCTGTGCTCGAGAAGAAATGTTTGCATGCTCGTTAAAAATATTAGCGTGTAAAATATGATGGTGGGAGCGGGTGTTGTAAAAAGAAAGTAAGAGAAAGAAAAACAAATACTGGAGAGGGTCAAATGTCATCCTCTTCTGTATGTTGATGTCCTTTTTTGTGCCCCTTCTTCCTGAGGACTTTTATTATTCTTACCGACGATTTTATTCAAGTATTTTAACACCTTCAGTCGATTTTATAATTTGTATTTTATTTTATTCTTGCAACCACCAGACTCTTTTATTCGAGTAAGGACACACTTCTGTAATGTATTGAAGGGGTTAATGAAGGCCTGACCTAACCCCTTCAGTTCGAAAAGGAGATCCTAAAGTGAACGAAATCGTCTGGTTAAGTGCAGTAGTGTAATGATAAGGATCTTTTGTGTTTGGTGCACGTTCTCTGATCTTTATTTAAATTTCGTCACTAACAGTTTTTTATTCTGATTCAGAATTTGATGTTTTTTAGAGAAATTATTTTTTAAGCAGTTAGGTTAGGTTAGTTAATAATAATAAATAGGTTAATTAATAATAATAATTAGGTTAGTTAGTAATAAAAACTTATTTAAGTATAACATTTGTTTCACAGTAAAAAATTTCAATGTTTGATTAACGCCTGAACTCAGAAATGCTCTGCAAAATCATCTTGAATAGGTCCTTATATTCCTATCTTTGATCCTTTGTGTCTGGTGTACGTTCTCCCATTTGTATATAAATTTCGTCACTAATACAGTTTTTTTACCTGAAATAAAGATTTATGTTATTAACTAACCTAATTATTATTATTAACTAACCTGACCTAACCTAACTTAACTTTTTAAAAAATAATTTCTCCAAAACATATATTCAGATTTGGAATCAGCTTAAAAAACTGTTAGTGACGAAATTGACAAAAATCAGAGAACGTGCACCAAACAAAAGATCCGATAATAATAATAATAATAACAACAACAACAACAACAACAACAACAACAACAACAACAACATTATGCGTTAGTGGATTGGACGGGTTAATGTATTCTTGCTGACAACAGACGGTTCTGTGTTCAGCGTTGAAAATGATGTTACGAATGGGATAACTACCCACTCTCTCTCTCTCTCTCTCTCCCTCTCTCTCGCAACAGTTAGCTTAGTATTCAGCCCGTGAGAAGTGTAACCCGTGCACCACTTCAACACGATGATTTAGTGAGCTTAATGAAGATTTCCTGGAGTGCAGGAGGTTAGGGTGTGTCTGGAAAACTGGCATGCACCACTGTTGAAATTTTCCTGGCCGAGAAGACACAGGGGAAAAAAAAGATGCTAAGCTTTAGTATTGAAGTTGTGGATGTAAAAACAAGCGGGCATTAGTGTTAAGTTTTGTTTGGGGCAAAAGTGGCAGCGCGTAAGTTTAATTTTTTAGTGGCAATTTTTTTTTTTTTTTTTTTTTTTTTTGGGGGGGAGGTGGATTGACGTGCCCGTACTAAATAACTGATGGAAAATGTGTGTCGCGAATTAGCTGACTGTGAATAGGGGCTCAAACATTTTACATCCAGCAGAATAAAATCGTCTGGTGGTAGCAAGAATAAAGGGACGTAATGGTCCCTTGGTGCATTGATCTTTTTTTTCTGAGAGATATCTTCAAGCTGAAGAAAATCGTCTGGTTTTAAGAATAAAAGATGGACATAAAGATATATAGGTAGTCACAGTACTGATAGAGTTTGGTATGAATTGTTTTGTAATATTGTCACTACGTCACAGAAAATCCTCTGGCTTTAGCAGAAATAAAGTTAAACAGATGTCCCACTGAAAAGGTAAAAAACATTGGTGCATATTGTTTGTTAACGGTGAAATGTTTTACTCTCATTAGGGTGGGGGACCATATAACGGGGTGAATTTGGTGCCTGTTAGTATAATTTTAGCCCAAAGTTCGGCGACCGTCCCACTGTATTTTTCCCACATTTAGTTGAGATTAGTGTTTATCTTTTGACGCTGAAAAATTGGTGTCATTTTGTCGTGGTCATTCGTTTGTGTTCGGGTGGATGGAGATGCATTTGTTTGGCGGTGCTTCATTTGTTTGGCGGTGCTTCATTTGTTCCGTGGTGCATCATTTGTTCCACGATGCGTCATTTGTTTCGCGGTGCTTCACATGTTTCGCGGTGCTTCACATGTTTCGCGGTGCTTCATTTGTTTCGCGGTGCTTCATTTGTTTCGCGGTGCTTCATTTGTTTTACGGTGCTTCATTTGTTTCGCTGCCCTGGCGGTCGGTGATGGGCACTGGTTTTACTTCGTTCGCATTGGTTCGATTCGGTCTGCTTACGTTGTTTCGTGTCACCCCTTTTCTGTCAGTTCATTTAGCTTGTATCTGTTTTATATCTGTTGAATTGTTTCATTGTGATTGTTGGCTCATTTAGCTGTTTGTTTATATCTGTTGGTTCGTTTCTCTGTTTGTATTGGGTTGAATCGTTATGTTTTCTGTTTCTCCATGAATTGTTACCGCAGATTCACTTTTGCGTCGATGCCAATGGGTCATCTTGTTGTTTCTCTTGGTTCGTCATACTTTATTTATAATGGATGCTGTCTTTACCCACTGGCTGACGTCTTTCACAGGCTAACCTTTTTCATTAACTTCTGCCTCGTCTGCTGATATCTTTCTCTTGTACCAATGATGTTTTTTTTCGTTTGATTGTTTGTCATGTGTCCCATATGCTGACGTCTTTTTAACTGACGTCATTCCCAAAAGCTAACGTCATTCTCAGAGCCTGACATAGACTTACATTTTTCATAGGTTGCCATGTCGTGCGGTGGCGCCATTTTAACTGTGTATCGTCGTCGTCCTGATCCGACGTCTGGTGTTGGGGTGACGTCTCTTAATTAGCTGACGTCGATCTCCTTATCCGACGCATGTCATTGGGTGACATCACAGGCTTGAGCTGATTGCCTCTCGACCAATCAGAGCGCCTGTCCTTAATGCTGATTGGCCCGTTTGACACCCTGGTTCCTACTGTTTTAGCCCTTATGTCCCCGGTTATAAGGGTTGTCTCTTATCTTCTGCCTGTCTGGAGGTACGTCGCTGTTTATCTGTGTCTTTCTGTCTTTGTTTTTATCTATCTGTTTGTGTAGTTGTGCCTGGCTTGTATATCACTGTCTGCCTGCGTGTCGACCATCATGTCTCTTATAGATTTGTCATTAGCAGAAATAAAACAGTAAATAGAAAAAGTAATTGCAGTGAGGCAGCTTTTTTTTTTTCTTTTTCCTGGGAAGTATTTGCACGGCTTTTCTTGGTGCGCAAAAATGGCGAGTGACATCTGAAGTTGGCGGTGCAAAAACCAGTATCTGGGAGGAGTCGTTTTTGGTTGTTAGTGTGAGCAGGCGAGTGAAGAGACTGGGTGTGAATATTGCTCCCGCCCTAGCGATGGAGAGAGAGTAGTGTATTGTTTTGCTTGGTGTGTGTGTGTGTGTGTGTGTGTGTGTGTGTGTGTGTGTGTGTGTGTGTGTGTGTGTGTGTGTGTGTGTGAGAGAGAGAGAGAGAGAGAGAGAGAGAGAAATTGGTTTTCATCCAGTTTGGACCAAACTTGGTGAAAGGATTGGAGTGTCTTCCCAGGGGTTGGACCTTTTTGTTTCTTTGCTTTGTAGACCAGTAGATCAAACGTCAGGGTATTATGGCAAGGTCATCGTACAGTTTTGATCGGAGTTGAACCAACCCTGCTGGAAAAGTTGAGGGTAAGGCAGGGATGAAGTGGTTCGAATTTGAGAACAATCAGAGGTGAACAATCAAAGATGAAGGTTCTGCCCAAACTTGGACCAAACTCGTTCAAGGGTTGATAGTCAGGTAAGGATGAGGATATTTAATTTTAAGAATAAGGAAAAGATCAAGGTCACCTTAGATCAGCTAAGTTGCGGGTGTTGCACTCTGAACAAACCCCCCACCCCCCACCCCACCCTTCTCATTTCTTATCATTTCAGCGCTTTCTTCCCTCCTGACGATTTTACCTTCGGATAGGCTTCGAACGAGAGAGAGAGAGAGAGAGAGAGAGAATAATTCACCGTAGTTTTTTTGTGTGTGTGTATGTGTGTGTGTGTCCGGCTCTGGGCATAGGCTTCACAGCCTGCACTCAAGGCCCAGTAGTCCTACATACATACACCTCTACATGTCACCACTTCGGCGCTAACACCCACAGTCCATACTGAATACATGCTAGGGCTGTCTCATACAGGACTGGTGTACTGGTATTAGCGGGGGTATTTTAGTTAACCCCATCAGCCCGATGATGTCATTGAGCCAGGTAGACGAAGTCGATGGCCATTATTTTTGTACGAATTGTATCTGTGTCTGTCTGTATTGATTGTTGAAAGGAAAGTTATTAATAAAAGTAGTTTAGAGCCACAACTTGAGTTCATATGTCACTCAACCAGCATTGGGATTAGTCCGGGATGGACACACAATAGTCAAGTAACAGCATTATTACAGTCTGCCTGGCTCACAGATCAGAAACCTCTTCACCACTAGGCAGCTCTGCAGACTCGAGTAAAATCGTATGGGTGTACCAAGAATAGAATTTAAAAAGACGTCCACGGGCTGAAGGGATTAAGAGCAGAAAATAAGAGAGCAAGAAGACAAAGAGAGTGAGAGAGAGAGAGAGAGAGAGAGAGAGAGAGAGAGTGGAGAAAAGAATGGAGACAGAAACTTCATGTACTGTCATCAGAGTTTAAAAAAGTAAGAAAATGAGAAAGAGCAAGAGGACCGGGCAAAACTTTACTACCTCGAATAAAAGAACAAAAAGGGGAAAAAAAAAAAAGGCAAAAGAAAAGCCGTATGTTTCCCCAAAGGATGACGTAGCCTTTCAGATTTACAACCATCGAATTGCCATCCTGTGAAACGAAATGCCCTCCGTGATACATTAAGGAGAGAGAGAGAGAGAGAGAGAGAGAGAGAGAGAGGAATGATGGAGGGAGAGTGGAGAGGAGAGAGAATGATGAAGGAAGAAAGATGGAGGAAGAGAGTGGAAAGAGAAGAAAAGAGGGAGAAAATGAAGGATGTGGATGTGTAAAGAGTTTTGAGAGAGAGCGAGAGAGAATGTACTGTGCTATTTTCTTCACAACAAAATCTCACCCAAGAAGAAACTTTGAGAAATATACCCTCGTTAGCCACACCCTTTATCACCCCAGCCTCCTGTGACTCACTCTCAGCTGCTGAAGATCGTCTGGTGTCTGCTGAAGTAAAGGACTAGAGTTGCTTCGACCATGAGAGGGCTAACTATCATAATACTAACACTGAGGCTCCTGCAAATAGCCTCATGTTGTCTGGAGAAGAATTATAAGGGGGTTAAAAATGGCAGTAATGAATCTCGGGGCTCCTGCGACTCGTTTAGATGAGGAAAACCGTCTGGCATATGCTGAGCACAACGCTAAAAACGTCCTTAGCATGAGGGGGTCAAGTTTTCTCCATTCTTCTGTCTTGCTTTCTCCATTGTTTTGAGTTAGTGCCTTTTGTTTTCACCTCCTTTTGTCCCCTTTTTCCAGTTTTCCTTCACTGTCCTTCATTAATTCTCCTTTCCTTTGTCTCTTTCTGTTCGTCTCTTCCTGTTTTCCTTCATCCTCCTTCATTCATTTTCCATTCTGTTGTCTCATTTATCCCGTTTACGTTCAGTGCTTTCTTTTCCCTTATTTTTCATGTCTTCTTTCGATTTCTCAAGACACTCACCTTTTTTATTTATTTATTTGTTTATTTATTTGTTCAATTCGAGGTATAGTAATGATGGTCCGTTCCCTGAGACCCAGCAATCCTCTTACGTGCCACATTCCTTCACATCTCACCACTTCGGCTCTTGTACCCACCGTCTATATTGAGTACATGCTGGGGCTGTCTCATGTTGTGGTATAGGAGGGGGGGGGGGTTGATGACGTGTCGGTGAGTCTTGTGGGTCTGCTGTTAAGAAATTCAACTCATCAAACTGCTCCCTGTCACAACCTGAAATCGAACCAGCGTCCTCCATGCCTCCTCTTTCCTTCCCTCCCTCTCCCTTCTCTTTCCCTCCCTCTCACCTCTCTCATCCCCCTCTCCCTCCTCTCTTTTCCGTCCTTTTTCTTCCCTTCACTCCCACTTGCACTTCTTTTCCTCCCTGTCCCACCTCTTCCTTCCCTCCTCCCTCCTCTTCCTTCCCTCCTCCCTCCTCTTCTTTCCCTTCCTGTTTGTCATTCTCTCTCTCTCTCTCTCTCTCGTTCTTTCCCCTCCCTCCCTCTGTCCTCTTCCTTCCCATAATCTTATCTCTCCTTACCACCCCCCCCTGTCTTTTTCCTTCCCACTCTTTTTTCTTCGTTTTCCCCCATCCCTATTCCTTCTCTCTTTTCCATCCCTCTCTCTCTTCCTTCCCTCTCTCTCTTCCTTCCCTCACTCTCTATCCCTCCCTCTCTCTATCCCTTCGTCTGCCTCTCATCTTTCTTCCCCTCCCTCCCTCCCTCCTTATTATGCAGCCAGCTAAAATAGTGGTCTAAAGTCCCACCATTTTCTTCTCTCTGTCTTACCCCTTCTCCCCACCTCACCCCCTCCTCTCCCCTACCTCTTGCCCCATGCCCACCCCTCCCTTCCCCTCCCTTCTTATGACACTCCTTTCGCCTCCCTTTATTCTCTTTCTCTCTCTCTCTCTCTGTCACACACATACACACACAGTGAAGGTGAGAGTGAGTGGGGTGCGGGGGTTCGTAGTTAGGCAGTATTCATAAGGCGGAAGGTAGCCCCCCCCCCTCTCTCTCTCTCACACACACACACACACACACACACACACACACACACACACACACACACACACACTTGACCTACCTTCCTCACTCTCGCTTTATCTAGCGTCTTGCTCCATTTTTCTTCATAAGTCTTGCCTCTTCATTTTTATCGGCGTCTCTCTCTCTCTCTCTCTCTCACACACACACACACACACACACACACACACACACACACACACACACACACACACACACACACACACACACATCATCATCATCATCATCATCATCATCATCATCATCATCATCATCATCATCATCATCATCATCATCATCATCATCATCATCATCATCATCATCATCATCATCATCCCCTCCCTTTCCCCCTGCCCTCCGTCAACCTTCCCTTCTCTTCCCATCGCATTCTCGACATTCCTCGCCTTCCTTTCACCCTGCCTTTATTCTCGTCCTTTCCTCCCTCCCATCTTTTCTTCCCCTCCTGTTGCTTCACATTCCTCTCTTTTTTCCTTCTTTCCTCTTTCCTCTCTCCCTCCCTTTTCTCTTGACATCTGTCTCACAAACGATTCTCCTATAATACTTCTCCCTCCCTCCCTTCGTGTCATTGTCTTTCATATCCCTTTCTTCCTTCTTTTTCCTCTCTCTTCCTTTCCTCATTCACCTTGGTCACTCCCTTTAGTTCTTTTTCTTCGCTTTCCTATGCCGTCCTTTTTCTCCTCTTCATTCCCTTTTTCTTTTTCTCCCTTTTGCCATTCCTTTCTGTTTTCTTCCTTCGCTCCCTCTCATCCACATCGTCCCTTTTTCCTTCTCCTTCTTCTATCATTCTTTTCTCTCCTCAGTATTTTTCTCCCCCCTACTCCTTTCTTTCTCTTCCTTCCATCCATCCCGTCTCCGCCTCTTTCGTCCTTCTACATCCATTTTTGCTTTTCTTCACAGTTTCGCCATCACTCTCTTCGTTCACCTCCCAACCTTCCTCCTCGTTACTTCTCTTCCTGTCTTCCTCTCCTTCCCCTTACTTTGCTCCCAATCTCCCCTTCTTTGTCAACCGTCTGCTTCATCTTCTCCTCCCCTTTCCTTCGTTTTCCTAGCTTTCCTTCTCTCCTTGAGCCCTCTCCTTGCTTCCTTCCTTCCCTCCCTTCACCTTATTCCTCTTTACACTTTTCTTTGTTCCCTTACCTCTTTTCTCCTTCCTGTATGTATCGTCCTCTTGCGATCCTTCTCTTCTTCTTCCTCCCCATCACAATACTCCTCTTTATACTCTTTCCTCTTTTTCCTCACCTCTTTCTCCTTATGTCTATGAGTATATCGTCCACTTCTGCTGCCCCACCTTCTCTCTCACCCCCTTTTTTTTAGTCTCCCTCTTAATATTCTGTTCCCTTCCTTCCTGCCACGCATCCATCCATCCATCCATCCTTTTTCCCTTCCTTCCTTCCTTCCTTCATTCCATCCATTCACCATTTGTAACCCTCTTTCCCCTTGTCTTGTCAACCGTCCACCTCTGCCGCCTCTCTTCCTCTTTCCCTTTCGTTTTTCTCCTCCCCTTTCCCCTCTCCCCACACTCCCCCCTCCCCTCCCCTCCCCCCTCTCTTCACCTCCCCCCTCCCCGCAGGATTACACGGGAGGGAGCCATTAGGTGATTACTGGATTACTCCTCCCTCTACTTATCCTCCCTTGTCTCTATCTCCACTTTCTCTTCTCTTGCTTCTCCTGTTTTTCTCTCTCGGGCTCACTCCTTTACCTACCTCTTCACGTTTCTCTCTACTTTTTCTAGCTTCTTCCCTGTCGCATTCACGACCAGAGCAGTTCGTATCTCGTTCTCTTTTTGCACATTTCCTCTGCTTTGGTGTGTGTGTGTGTGTGTGTGTGTGTGTGTGTGTGTGTGTGTGTGTGTGTGTGTGTGTGTGTTGGATTAGTTGCATTTAGTGGGGTTGTGGGGGGGGGAGGTGGAGAGCCTGTGAGTGGGTTGGTGCCAGCATGCATGTTAGCCCCACAAAGAACCTCGCTCAACCATAGTAATTAGCTCTTGTCCTCGGCACATTATATATATATATATATATATATATATATATATATATATATATATATATATATATATATATATATACTGTAATTAGTGATAGGTGGGGGCGCTCACCATCCACTCACTCGATGTAGTGCTGCTGTCGGGTGTCTGCCCTTTCCCCTCCTCCATCCTTCTTTCCTTCCATTCTTATTTTCCTTCATTCTTTCCTTGTCCTTCTGCCTATAGGTGACTTTACACTCCCTGTTCTGTCTTTCCTTCATTCTTTCCTCTTCCTTCTGCCTGTGGGTGACTCTACACTGAGTGACAAGCCAAATGGTTTCCTGTACACCAGGAAACCGTTTAATACGCTGGGTGGTAACCATATAACCAAATTTTGGCGCCTGGTGGTTTAGTGGGTAATTATTGCGCTCCAATCGGATTGAGCCAGTGAAGGTTTATGTCCAAGGGATGGTTGGGGTTGATTGCTCATGTAATGCCACTCAGGGATGAGTGAGGCTGGTCACTCTCATCTTAAATGTCGGGACCAATGCCTAGCCCCGGGCTCCTACACTTCTCATGGGGCAATGCAGGATTGGATGATGGATATATATATATATATATATATATATATATATATATATATATATATATATATAAGGAGCCTCTGTGGTACAGTGGTAGAGTGTGCGTTTCGTACACGGGTGGGCCAGGGTTCACGCCCCGCCAGGGTAATAAACTTTGGGAGTGTTCACCCGGCCACGTACTGTATTGGCGGACACAAGGGGTGCTGTGGTTGAACCAGTGTCGCTTACTGTAAAGTATGCTTGCACCCAGTCGGCTTGCGCGGGCCGATTACACTTGGTTCACAGACTACACACACATCCAAAGCCACTCCAACACTACAATTACACTTACAAGCACTTCTCACCCTACATACAATCTCCACCAGACAGCCTAAGCCACTTGGTAGAGATACATTGGCTGTATCGTCCCGACTTCGGTCGGGATAGGCCGGTCCTGCAGTGGATACTCAAACGGCTGATGATGATGATATATATATAAACCGCGTTGTTTGTTTGTTTGTTTGTTTGTTCGTTTGTTCGTCAATCACGCCCATACCAAGGGCCAGAGACTCCCAGACCCATATGTATTCTGAATCAGGGTGACCCGAGGATGTTTTTAGGGAGGTCAAAATTCAGATCTGGGTCATTTGTGGTCACCAACAGTGTTCGCCTTTTTGGCCCGGGCAACGCCGGGTGCCCCTGCTGCCCAATTTTTGCATGGAGACTCACATGACCGCCAGTTCGGACATAGACTGTGTGAAGTTAACCTTCGAGGTCATTTGATTTCAATGGTCAGGTCATTTGAGGTTACCGGTAATACACGCTCGAACGACTTGACCCAGCGGTCCAGTTTTTGGGATGGAGACTCACATGACCTCCAGTTCGGACATAGGCTCTGTAAGGTTGACCTCCGAGGTCATTTGAGGTCACCGGTAATAGGAAACAAATGTGAACAAATACTGTGAGTTAGTCTGCAAAAACTGAAATAGAAAGTTCCTAGACTTCTTATTATCCCTCTTCAAAAGCATAAGAGGTACATGGTCTGTGGAGTAGAAGGAAAGATTGAACTACAACAAATGGTATTAGTGTGTTCGCCTTTTTGGCCCGGACAACGCCGGGTACCCCTGCTAGACATATAATTGTGTATACATATGTATATGTTTATGTTAAATTTATGTATTGTGTATTTATGTATGTATAAATGTATATATGTTTTTATATTTTATTTGTGTGTGTGTGTGTGTGTGTGTGTGTGTGTGTGTGTGTGTGTGTGTGTGTGTGATGTGAACGTTTGTCCCCATTTTGTACACCTGCAGCCCATCCGTCTCACCTTGACACACTCCCATTGTTTACCAGCAGGTTAGGTATACACGTGTACACTCCCTGCCCCAGTTTTGAAGGAAAGGAATTGAATATGATATTTGTCAGAATGCTTTAAACCCGTCTGTCTATTTCCAGACATCCAAGCCCAAAATTAATCCAGCGTGGCCGCCACAAAAACACTCCAATCCCTTTAGCACAGTTCATTACACACACACACATACAGGGAGAGAGAGAGAGAGAGAGAGTCCAGTGGTCAGACCTTCAGCGACAGATCGTAGGGGTAATATTTTTTTTTTTCTTTTACTTCAGTTCATGACGCTACCTGTATCCAACCCCTTCAGTCCGATGATGATAATTTTCACGTTTGCTATCTACTGACAATTTTTTTTCTGTATTTGAGACTTGGAACTGGAGGGGTGCGATAAAGCCACCATTTACTTTTCAACTTGAGGTCTTTCGTAAATAAAATCATACGAAGGTATAAAGAATGAAACGCTGAAAATCGTCACGGGATTAAAGGGTTATTTGACGTCGGTTACGTAGTTTTTAATGTCTTCTTTCCGTCTTCAGACGATTTCCTTCAGCTTAGGAGAGGCTTTTCAAACTGGATGGGTTAAATACAACCCCTCTTACAGACGTTTTCATAACCAGGATTAAAGCGTCTGGTAGCAGCAAGTGAAGTGAGGTACACTCAGCTAAAGGGAGAGGTCGCTAGTGAAGGGGTTAGTGTAGCTTGTTTCCAAAAGACCCTCACTTACCAGGCAGCTGAAGAGCAACGCCTGGTGGTAGCAAGACGAGCAGTTTGAAAGAAGTCATGGTGCTGAAAGGATTTATTAAAAGTCCATATTAGTAGAGCACAGTTATCTACCGATCAGTAATATATGTGTGTGTGTGTGTGTCGTTTGTTTATGCGTCTGCCAGACGATTTTGTTTATCTTAGAGGACCCCTAGTGATGAAGAGGTTAATGGAAACTTTATCATAACCCAGTGTGACAGCCCTAAGTTGAATAAAACCGTCTAGTAGTAATAGGAGTAAAATAAAGGATGTGGTGGTAGTGGAGTGGTGCATGTGATACAGGTTCAGATGACTGACTTTAGTACCACTGTTGGGGCAACGGGTATCCGGTTCAGAGAGAGAGAGAGAGGATGGTGATAATGGTGGCACAAGTCCTTCTAGTACATCAGCACTTTTTTTTTTTTTTTTTACACACTTCTTGCCCTCATCTTCGGCGTCTTGATTTCCTCTGAGTGATTGGAGTTTTTCTCTAGTCTCTTCTCGGTATTCATCATATGCGTCACACCTCCCTTCCTGTCTCCCTCGCTTCCTGCCGCTTATCCTTCTCCCCATTCCCTCCTTCTTTCTCTTCCATTCCTGTTTCCTTCCCTCCCCCCTTCCCTCCTCTCCTCCCTACTTCCAGCCACCCACAGTTCTCATTATTATACTTTTATTTCTTTGATTGCTTTATCTTTTCGTTCCATCCTTCTTCCCTCTTGTTTTCTCCATTTCACTCTTCCTTCCTCATCTCTTTCTGTCCCTTCTTCCTTTCTTCCATGCTATATACCTCATTCTGTCCTTTTTCTTTCCTCTCTTCCTTCCCCTCCCCATCGAAAAATTTCTTTCGTCCCTCCTTCCCTTTCTCATTTCCTTTCTCTCCTTCCTTCCTCATATCCTTGTTCTCCCTGCTTCCTTCCTTCCTTCCTTCCTCATCACTCTGCAAGTGGGCGGAGAGGGAGTATTTATTATTCTTACCCTTTCTCTCCACCCCATTCGTTAGGACTCACTCTCATATCCTTTGACCCTTAATTAAGAAACGGACCCTGAGTTTGTGTGTCTGTGCAATTAACTCGAATATAATCTTCCTTTATCATTAGATTTTTTTTGTTGTTCTATGTCTTTTGTCTTTCCCATCTTCCCGTATAATATTCTCTTTTCTTATCCTTCCAGACATATTTCTTTAGTTCTGTATTTTAATGTTTTAGTTATATACAGTACTGTAACTGCTGTATTTTTTGTGTATCGCCTATCCCTTCTTCCCTTGTCTCTCATTATTACTTTGTTTTTGTTCTTATGCTTTGGTCGTATAACTTTTTTATTTGTGTCTTTCATTTTTCAACCTTTGTGTCTTTCGTTAGTCGTGTTTCTGTTTTGGTTGTATAGCTTTTGTCTATTCGTATTTCGTTCTTCCTCTCCCCAATTTTTTTCATTCTGTTTAATTTTTTTTTTTTTTTTTAATGCGAGGAAGAAGGAACCAAAGGCCATGAGCCCGCAGTAACAGTTCCCTCCAAGAGAAAAACAAAATACAATATAGAGCCAAATTCAAGATCCGATCATTTTGAGATGCCTGGACACACTGCGTTTGAAAGACTGGAGATCATAGAAAGCAGGAAATACAGACAGAGGGAGACAGTTCCAAAGTTGACCTGTTGCATAAATGAAAGACTGGGAGTAACGGTTAATTCTTGCATTAGAGAGTTGGACAGAAAAAGGATGAGAGTCTGCTGCCAGACGGGTGCTACGCGCCCGTCGTAGAGGTGGAGGAATGCAAGCAGACAGTTCAGAGGAGCAGTGACCATTAAAGTAGCGATAGAAAAGAGATAAAGATGCAACAGTGCGGCGAAGAGACAGAGGTTGAAGGGAGTCAGTAAGAGGAGGAGAGTTGATGAGACGAAAAGCCTTTGACTCCACCCTATTGAGAAGAGCTGTATGAGGGGAGCCTCCCCACACATGAGAGTTACTTTATATATATGTTCATCCCTTCATCATTTTCTTTTTTATTCCTTCTTTCCTTTCCTTCTTAACCTTTCTTGCCTCTTTGCCCCCTTCCCCTCCCTACCTTGCCTTGTTCTTTCTCCCCCACCTTTGTCTGCCCTGCTCCTTACCTCATCTCGTCTTCCTCCTTCCACCAATCTTCCCTTCCTTCATTCAATATTATTCACCCCCCCCCCCTCAGACCCCTCTTGCCCTCCCTTTTCCTGCTCCTACTTCCTCACTTCCTCCGTTCTCTCCCCTTGCTCTTCCTCCTCTCCATCCTCCCCCCCCCATCCCCCCCCCCTCTCTCTCTCTCTCTCTCTCTCATCCTGACTTCATCCTTCCTCCTTTCTCTTCCCCACTCCACATTCTAATTTCTTCCTTCCTCTTCTGTCTTCCCCACTCCACTTCTTCCCCCCTTCCTCTCACTTTTCTTCCTCTTCCTCCCCCCTCTCTCCTCATCCCCCCTCCTCTCCCCACCCTCCTTCCGTTTCCGTCCTCCCCCGTACGCCATTGTGTCTTATTCCCGGAGGTTAGAAATTCTCATTTTACCTGGAATTGAGGCAGCCAGGTAGGTAGGTAGGTAGGTAGGATGTTATGTAAGTAGAAGGTAGGTAGGTAGGTTAGTGGGAAGTGGGTAAATAGGTAGGTACGTAAGGTAGGTAGTTGAAAGGATGTAAGTAGGAAAGAGCTAGGTTGATAACGTGAAGTACAGTAGGTAGACAAATAAGGAGATACGTAGGTAGGGGTAGGTAGGTAGACATGTAAGTAGGAAGAAGATTGATTGAAAAGATAGGTAATTAGGTAGGTATGTAGTTAACGTGAACCTGGAAGATAGGTAGGAACAATGAGGTTGGTTACAGGTGGATTACAAGATAAGAAGAAAGAGGTTAGTAAGAAGGTAGGTAAATAGGTACAGAAGTAGGTAAATGAGTAACGGGGAAAGTGGGAAGGGGTAGGAAAGTAGATATGTAAGTAGGAGAAAGGTGGTTAGGTTGGTATGTAGGATGGAGATTAAAAGACAGAAAGAAGATAGGTAGGAGCAGTGATGAAGGCGACGGGAAGGTGAATTAGTTGGTAATCAGGTTGGTAGGTAAGTTAGTTGGTAGGAAAACAGGCATGTAAGTAGGTAGGTAGGTAAGCAAGGAGGTAAGAGTTGGGTAAACGGGTGGGTAGGGAGGTAGGTAAGTAGCTAGGTAAAAAGGCAGGCAGGTGAGTAAGGAGGAGGTAGGTAGGCAGGTGATAAAGCAGGTAAGTGGTTCATTAAGAAGGTAAATAGGATGGGGCTAGGTAGGTAGATATGTACGTAGAAAAATAGGCCGGTAGGTAAGTAGGGGGGAGATAGGTACGTAGATTGTGTGGAGCTATGGCATCAGGTATAAGTAGATGAAGTGGTAGGCAAATGGGTAATCAGGTAAGAAGGTGGGTGGGTAGATAGGAGGGTAGATGGGTAGGTACGGTAGATAGGAGGGTGGGTTGGTGGGTAGGTAGACCGGAAGCTGGGTGGGTAGGTAGATTGGAGGGTGGACGGATAGGTAGAGAGGAGGGTTGGTGGGTGTAGGCATGGGTGGAGGGAAGGAGATATAGTGTAAACAGCACAGAACAATGGCAGGGAGTGTGGATTGTAATGGAGAATGGAGAGAAAGAGGGAGGGGGGAGGGAACATGGTATTATGTGGAAGAAGGGAAACGGAATACTATAGTTGAAGGGAGGATGGAAGGGGGAGAAAAACAGGAGAGAGAGAGAGAGAGAGAGGCTAGGGAAGGAATGGGTGACAGGGAGGGAGTGAGGGAGATTGATAGTGAAGTGAGAAAAAGCGAAAATGTGGAAGGGAAGGAGGGAAGGTGATTGTGAGAGGTGGAGGGAAGGAGGGAGAGAGGCAGGGAGGGAAAGATGATGCTGGTGGTGTGTGATAATGTGGGAGAGAGGGGAAAGGTCATGATGATAAGGAAGGAAAGGAAAGGTGGTGATAGTGTGGAAGGTAAAGGTGGTGATTGTGAAGGAGGAAAAAGATATTGGTGAGGAAAGGAAAGAAAGATGGTGATATTAGGGGAGCGAGAAAGGGAAAGATGATGATAGTGTGTATGGGAGGGAGGGAGGGAAGGAAAGAGGGTAATAATGCTGGAGGGAAGGAGGCTGATTGGAGGGGAAGGAGGGTGGATTATTTTTGTGGGGGTGGAGAGTGGGGGAGGTGGGAGGGGGTACGGTAATAAATAGCGAGGAAGGTAGGGAAAAAGAGGGTCATAATGGGGGAGGGAAAAGACAGTTATGGAGGAAAGAAGGATTAGTGGAAGATGGAGTGAAAGTAGATGATGGTGGAAGAATGAGTGAGGATGACATGAAAATGATAAAAGGGTGATTGTGAGAAAACGACGGAGAATGGGATGAAATTTTGTGAAAGAGCTGGGGTGAGTGAGTGGATGAATGTGAGCAGGATGACAATGTGAGAAGAATGTGATTATGAGAAAATGTAGTGAGTGCAGTGAGGGAGCAACATTTAGAGACAAAGGTGGGAGAGAATAGCAGTGAGGGAGGGAGGGAGAGATAAAGAGAGAGACTCATCTGGTGTAGGGTGCGCAGGTGGAGGGAGGAGAGGGAGGGCGGGATATGGTATTGTTATGGGGATATGGGAGGGAGAAGTGGGGAAGGGAGGGTCTGATAGATGGATGGGTGGTTTGGTGAGCGATTAAGTTATGAGGGTGATTTAAATATGGGGGAGAGGGGAGGGGACAGGGGAAGAATGAGATGGGAAGATGTAGCAAGAGAAAGGGATTGGGAGAAGAGAAAAAATTAGATGGGATGATGTAGGGGGGGGGAGAGGGGAGAGAAAATTGTGATGGGATAGATGGGAAGGAGAAGGGACGGGGAGGAGAGAGAGGGAGAATGAGATAGGATGATGTAGGGAGGGGAAGTGAGAGTGAAAGAATGGGATGGGAAGAGATGGGGAGGGGAGGGGGTGGGAGAGAAGAATAAGGTAGGGAAGCTAAAGACAAGGACAGAAATGCAGAAAGGCTCACCCCACCCACCAAACCCCCAGAAGAATGAGATGGGATTCAGACAGAGAGGGGAAAGGAGGAAAAAAGGGAGAGGTGCGGTGAAAATGGGTTTGGGGGGGTGAAGAGAGATGTAAATGAGATTGGGAGGAGAGGGGAGGATTTGGTTGAGGTGAGGCAGGGAGGGGAAGGGAAAGGGAGAAGAGGGACGTGTTAGGGGAAAAAAAGGGAAAGGTGAGGGGGAAGAGGAAAGAATAAGGGAAAAATGGAAGTATGAGGGGAAAAAAGGAAGAGGGCAAAAAAAGGTAGGTGAGGAAGGGGAAAGTGAGCGAAGGAAATGCGGGAAGAGGGGGAGAGGGGAGATGAAGGGTAAGAGGGAAAAAAAAGGAAGAGAATGGGATAAAAGAGGAGAGGTCCCCTTGGATGGGGAGGAGAGAGAAGATATAGAATTGGATGAAATAAAGTAGTGAGGGGCGAGGCGGGGTGGAAAGGAAAGGGGGAATGCAGGGAATGGAAAGGTAAAGTTGTGATGAGTTGGCAAGGTGAAAAGTGGGATGGGACTAGTAAGAAAGGAAATGATGAGAATGGGAGAGGTAAAGAGACGGGAGTAGAAGTTGAGGGGATGGGAAAGCAGTGGAGGAACAAGAGGAGAGAATAAGAAGGGGGAAGAGATGGTAAGGAATGAGGAGATAGGATGAGGAAAGCAGAGGAGGTGAGAATGAGATGGTAAGTGGGAGGAGGAGAAAGAAGGAAGTGAAAGAAGGAAAGGGAAGGATTAAGACTGAAGGGAAGGAGTGAGAAAAAGTGAGTATGGGAATGGGAATGAAAGGAATGAGAAAGGAGAAACTGAGTGAGGATGGAAATGGGAGAGAAAGGGACAGAAGGTTAAGGAATGATAAGAGAGAGGAAGGAAAGGGTATGAGCCGGGGTGTGTAGGTGTGCTGAGGGATTACGATGGCTCCTGGGGGACTGTGCGGTAGTGGGTGTAGGTGGATATCGTTATGTGAGTGTATTGGCTTTCATTAGAGAGAGAGAGGGAGAGAGAAAGAGAGAGTTTATCGGAAGATGTAGATATGGGGGAGCATACGTGTGTGTGTGTGTGTGTGTGTGTTTTGGGGAGAGGGTTTCTGTGCAAGTGTGAGTAGTGTATGCATGCTAGTATTATCAATGTGTGGGTGTGTTTAGGTGACGAAAACTACATACAATAACTGTGTGTGTGTGTGTGTGTGTGTGTGTGTGGTGAAGGCTTAGGTGAGGGAAGGTGGGTGGGAGTGTGTGTGGTTTAATTTAGCAGAATGGTGCCTAAGTGGACTTTTATGACGTGGCGTGGACCAGGCCAGCCCAGTGGAATGGGGGGTGGAAGGCCGTGGATGGACTGGGTGGAAATGGGCGAAATGAGAAGATAGACTGGGTGGAATGAGTGGAGAGGGGAACGAAGTTGGTGGAAAAGACGAAATAAGTGGACAGACTGGATGGTAAGTGCTGGATGGAGTAGGTGGCAAGTGGTAGAAAAGTACAAAGAAATAGGTTGACTGGATGATAAGCGTCGGGTGGTGTTGGTGGAGAGTGGAATGAAGTTGTGGAAGTGGCCAAAACAGATGCTAAAGGCTAGATGCGTTAAGTGCAGTGGGAGCAGAGGGGCGGTGTAGTGAGTGTTGATCAGTTGAAAGTGACGGGAATTGGTTGGTGGATAGCTCAATGGAATGGGTTGAAATTATGGGATAGAATAGATGGAGGGATAGGAAGAATAAATAGCAAGGGGTGGATGGTATGGGTGGAAGTTTACAGTAGGTTGAGTGGAGTGGAAAGGGACAGGTGAACTGAATGGAAAGGATCGGATGGATGAGGTTAGGTGGAAACATTTAGATGGAATGGGTGAAAGTAGTTGATTGAAGAGGATTGAGGGGAATGGATAGAAGTATGGGGTGCAGTGGGCAGAGAGCTGGATGACCTGAATGAAAATGTAGGGAAATAAAAGTAATTATGTTGGGTGAAATGAGAAATGAAAGTAAAAATGGTGACAGAAATGAATGACTGGAGGAAATGAAAGTGAAAATGTTGGATGAAGTGAATGGAAATTGAGGAAAGAAGAGTAAAAATGATGGGTGAAATGAATGAAAATGCAGGTAAATGAAAGTATAAATTGTGGCTGAAACGACTGAAAATGTAGAGATGGAATGAATGAGAATGGAGGAAATTAAAGGGGTGGATGGAAGAGGTTGACAGTATCAGATAGAGTGGGAGGAAAGTGTCCAATGGAGTGCGTGGGCCGAGTGGAGTGTACAAGGGAGCACAAAGGAAAGTACTAACAGCAGCAGCAGCAAATGTTCAAATCCCTGCCATTGTGTTAGTACGGTACAAAGCGGAATGTGACAAGGTTAACTATTTCATTAGGGCTGGAGTAGAACGTGAAAGTGGTAGCTGTGTTTCTGTTATATTTTTGAGAAGGAACAGGATAGTAGGATCGTATGGTGGGTGGTGGGATAGTAGAGTGGGTTAGTGGATGGAGGGAGGCTGTGTGGAATGGAGTGGACGATATTAGTGGAAGAGTAGAACAAGACTGTGATAGTGATATGGGTGGTGGAAGGGTTGTGTGAAGCGGGATGGACGAAATAAGTGGATAGTAGCATAGGACAGTGAAGTGGATGGTGTGGAAGGTTGAGTGGGTTAGGGTGGACGAAATGAGTGGGATAGAAGAGCGAGAACAGGGCAGTGTAGTGGCTGGTGGATGGCTCATGTGGACCAAGGTGGATGAAATTAGTAGAACAACAGAGCAAGGATAGATTGGTGAAGTGGATGGTGGAAGGGAATGTGTGGAATGAGGTGGATGAACTAGGCTGAGTATGTGGGAGTTTATCGATGAAGTTAAATGGGGTTAATTGGACTTTTATGAGGCTAACGGAGATGTAAAGGGTGGAGTGGGCGTGGTGGATGGAGGAGTGGGTGGGAGAGGTGGAGTGAATGGGGTGGGTGGTATAAATGGAGTGGGCAAGAGATGGGTCATATCATTAATAACGAAGTGGTCGGGAGGAGTGAATGGAGAGTAAGGTGGAAGAGTAATTAGAGAGAGGACGTTGGTGGAAGTGGGCGGGATCAGGTGGACTAGGTGATGACAAATGGACGGAGGCAGGCAGGCAGTGGGGAGCGACGAGGCTGGAAGGGAAGGGGAAGGAGGCAGTATGTGACCAAGGGGAGATGGTTGGGGAGAAAATGAGGGACGGAGGTAGTGGGAAGGAGAGAAGGGGAAGAGAGGGACGGGGAGGCAGAATGTGGGTGGAATGAAGTGGATGAAGATTGTTAGAGAGAGAGAGAGAGAGCATTGGAGGCAGAAATAACCGAAAAGATATTGAAGTAAAGGGATTAATGAAAATGAGAGGAGACAGGCTGTAAGAAGTGGACTGAGTTGTAAGGAAAAGATAACAAACAATAGATGTGGATTTAAAAAGGTGGAAGAAGACGTACTAACCTTTCACAGGACCCACCGACATTTCATGAAAACACGTACGCTAATACAGTTACACCAGCCCTGAACGAGACAACCGTAACGTGTATTCGGTATGGACAGTGGGTATTAGTGCCGAAATGGTGGCATATAAAGGTTAGGCACGTAGAATTGGGCCTCGGGAACGGGTTATTAAGTCTGTGGTTAGAGTCAGATAGCAAGGAAAAATATGGCAAGGAGTGAATGGGGTGAGGTGGGGTGCGGCATGGAGAAAATAGCTTTGTGGTTGGTGAATTACGGAAGGAAGACAGGTGGAAAGAAGTGGGTGGGAGAAAAAAATAGCAATGTCGTTGGTGAATATTAAAGATGAAAGAGTAACGACGAGGAAGAAATAGATGGGAGGGAGTGAGCGGGAGAATAAAAAAATTGCCAGTGTAATGAATGAGCAAAGAGTGGAAGAGGGTCTGGCGGAGAGGTGTGGGTAGGAGGGAGAAAAAAGTGTAATTGGTGGATTGTGAGGATAAAAAAGGAACTGCCGGAAAGAAGTTGGTAGGAAGGCGTGGGTGTGAAAGAACATAACGTCGTAGCAGGGGACTGTGAAACTGGACGACAGGACAGAGTGGGTCGGATAGGATGGGACAGGAGGGAAAATTCGTAGGTGAATAGGTTTTGAAGAGGACCAAGGGACAGGTGGAATGTGATGAGTTAGTGCAGGGGAGGGAAAAGAACATGAAGTTAAAGACCAAAGAAAAGGGGATAGAGTAGAAGAAGGTGGCAGGGTGGGTAGGGTTTGGGGAGAGAGGGGTGTAGGGGGCGGTGGGTATGATCTCAACAGTGTGTGTGTGTGTGTGTGTGTGTGTGTGTGTGTGTGTGTGTGTGTGTGTGTGTGTGTGTGTGTGTGATGAGGGTGGATGGAGCTGGTTTATGGTGAAGTGGGTGGGGTGGAGAGGGGTTGAGGCAAAAATGAACTTATTTGCGTGTATTGGTGGTGTGGATGGTCGAGGTGTGAGAGTTGGGTTGGGTATGAGGATGAATGAAGTGGGGGTTTGCCCAGGTACAAAATGAGCACAGTGGAGTGTGAGTGGTGAGAGTGTAAGCAGGCAGATGGTGTGGGTGGGGTTTGTGAGTGGGTAGAAGGGGGGTGTGGGCGTGAGGGTAGCTGTGTGGGACGAAGCAGGGTGGGCCGGGGTGGGATGGAGGGGAGCTGGGACAGAAAATGAGCTCAGTGGAGTATGAGTGATGAAGATGTAAATGCAAGCAGGGTAGAGAGTGGGGATATGGGGCGGGGCTTGGTGGGGGTAGTGAGGTTGAGTCTACGGGGCTGGGGTAGTGAAGGTGGGTGGACGGGATGGGGCGGGGCGGGGCGGGAGGTGGCAGTATAACAAGGGCGGCAGAAAGTTGCACCATTGGCAGGTGAATTGAGGGTTGTGGTGCAGATCAATACACAGGGGACCACCGCCCCCCTCCCCCTTACTCTTTTCTGCCTCCCTCTCCCTCCACTCCTCCATCCATCCCTCTCTGTCCCTCACTGTTCCCTCCCTCCTCGCTCTCACTCTTCCCTCCCTTTCCCCCTCCCCCGTCCATCCCATTCTCTCCCTCGGTGATTCCCTTCCCACTTACCTCTCTTATTCTTTCTTCCCGCAACCTCTCTCCCTCACTGTTCCCCTCCTGTACACCTCCTTTAGCCCTGTGCCTTTCCCTCTCCCTCCCTCACACCCTCTTTCCCCTCTCCCTCTTTTCCTCTCTCTCAGCCCCCTCCCTTTCACCCACTCCCTCACTCTGACGCTTACTTTTCACCCACTCTCTCTTGCTCCGTTTCTGCCCGTCTCCAATTTGACAGCTCTAGCTTTTCTCCTCTTCCCTGTGACCCCACTTTCCCTCTCTCGGCCTCCTGGACATCTCTTTCTTCCTTCTCCCCCCTTCACTCCCTCTCCACGGTCTCTCAACCTCCCATCTCACCCTCTCTCCCAGCGACCCCCTATCCCATTTTGTCTCCCAACTCACCGTGTCTCACAATTCTGCCTTCACTCTCTCGTCACATCTTCCTCCCTTCCCCCATCCTCGTCCTACGTACCAGATTCCCACCCTTCTCTCCCTTTCACCAAACCTTTACTTCTTCCTCCTTCCCACGTCACCCTCTCATCTCGTCCTCCACCTTCTCCCTCCAGCCACCCACCAGCTCTCCTTTCTTATTCTCCTCCTCGCCTAATCTTTCTCCCATCGTGCCCTGTGACTTTTGCTCCCCCTTTCTCTTCTTCCCGTCCACCTCTTCATTTATACTCTCCACATGTTCGTCTTCCTCTTTATTCTCTGTTCTTAGGGCCCTCTTATCTCTCTCTCTCTCTCTCTCTCTCTCTGGGGGCGCGGTAGCTCAGTGGTAGAGCATAGAGCTCGTGGCCGGGGGGGTCGCATGTTCGAGCCTCGCCCAGGTCTACCGTTGCCGGGAGGGGTAGCTCCCTCCTGTAACCTGGCGGGGCTATATGGCCTTTGATGCCTATCTCGGAGAATTCATTTCTCTCTCTCTCTCTCTCTCTCTCTCTCAACCCCCCCTTGTCTTCTTATGCACAGTTACTCAAAGTTCTTCCCTCCTCCTCCTCCTCCTTCTCCCACCCTCGACCTCCTTGCTCCTCCTGATCTATTGTCTCACCGTGCCTCCCCTGCCTCACTCCTGCGTCACCTAATCATTTGTTTGTGCTCCCTTCTTCCTCACCCACCTTCCCTCACCCTGCTTCCCTTATTTTTCCTTCACCCTGCCTTTCCTTCTCCCTCCCCCTCCTTCTCTACCCCACACCCTGCCTTCCCTTCTCCCTCATCTTCCTTCCCTTCCCCCTGCCTTGTCTTGCCTTCCTCCTCCCTGCCGTACCTTATCATTTCTTGCCATATCATCTCGCTCCCTGCCTTGCCTTATCTTCTTCCCTCCTGCCTAGCCTCTCCTTCCTCCAGCCTGCCACGCCAAACCTTCCTCTTTCCTTCCTCCCCTGCCTTCCCTCCCCCATGCCCTGATTTATCGTTCTCCTCTGCCTTCCTCTCGCACCACCTTCCCCACCTCTCCCCCACCTCACCATCTTCTCTCCTCTTACAGTACTTGGCTTGATTTGACCTTCCGGCTGTTTTGTCCTGTGTTTTGGTACTCTTTTCTTCCTTATTCTGCCCATCCTTGAAAGATCTTACTTTCGTTAGTACGTTGTTTAATTTTTGTACTATGTTTCATTTTTGACTGTACTATGTTTCATTTTTGCTCTTTCCATCCTCACTCTTCCTTTCATTACGTAATTCTGTCGTACCCAGTGTTAATCCACCCAGTTCGACCTCATTCTGCCCTCCAGAGCTTTACGTGTCCATCGTACCCTGTCAGGTTGTACTATACTCCCACCTTCTGTACCTTACCATGTCCTGCCATGCCTTGCTATACCCACTCCTGCCCTTCCCTCCCCTCCCTTACACTACCCTTCTTTACCATACCTTCCATCTCTACCCTGGTGTACCTTGCTTTCCCTACACATCCCGACTTTACCTTCCCTTCCCTATATTTCCCTACTCTACCTTCCCTTCTTTAATTTCCCTGCCCTACCTTCCCTTCCCTGCCGCGCCCCCTCTTGCTGCATCATTAATACCGTTTTTATATCCACCATTCCCACCACAACTACCAATATCACCACCCCGGCTATAACCATATTCACCATACTGCAACCATCGCTACCAGTCTCTCTCTCTCTCTCTCTCTCACACACACACACACACACACACACACACACACACACACACACACACACACACACACACACACACACACACACACACACACATCCCGTCAACTAGTCACTACCACCCTTACTAGCGCCATCGTCACCCTCACCGTCAGACCTGTTACCTTTATCCTCACCACCTCTGTTACATTGTCATTTGCATCACCACCACGACTGCCTCCAACACTGCCACAACAACCACCATCGCCGACACCAACCACACTCGCAACACGGAGCCCCTGTTACCTTGGCCACCACCATCACAAGTACCACCACCACACTGCCACCATCACAATCACAAGTACCACTGCCAACAGCAGGATCGCATACACAGCCACAAACCCTGTTGACACAAGACGGAGCCGCTACCACCACCACTACCACCACCACCACTATCATGACTACCACCATCACGACTACCACCACTACCAACTTCACCACTACCACAATTACCAACTTCACGACTACCACAACCACCGCTACCGCAATTACCAACTTCACCACTACCACGACCACGACTACCACCATCACCACTGCCATGACTACCACCATCAACTCGGCTTACCAGTATTTCCGGTGAACTCAGTTTCTCAACATTTTCTCCTCCTCCTCCTCTTCCTCCTCCTCCTCCTCCTCCTCCTTTCCTTTTTTTCTTTTCGTACTCCCACTTCCCCTCTTTTTTTATCCAATCTTCTTGCTTTTCTCTTCTCTCTTCCTCATGTCTTCTTGCTTTACTATCCTTATCCTTCAGCATATAGAGTTAGATCTCGTAGTCATAGTCTACTCAGTAACAAACAGCCTCGAAAGGACCACAAGGTCTGTTGCTGTTTGCTTTCCTTTGTACTCTGTACTCGTCCTCCTCCTCTTCCGCATCATCATCATCATCATAGCCAGTTTGGCAGTTATCTTGTTCTTAGTTGCTACAATAACTTTCCGTATCGTTTAAATCATGTTCTCTTTCTTTTCACTGTCTTTTTATCTGTTACTTTATCTTCCTTTTACATTTCCTCCGTGCTCATTCCCTTCCTTTTACTCGCCATTTTTCCTCCTCCTCCTCCTCCTCCTCCTCCTCTTCCTCCTTCTCCTCCTCCTCCTCTTCCTCGTTCTCCTCCTCCTTCTCCTTCTCCTCCTCTTCCTTCTCCTCCTCCTCCTCCTCCTCCTTCTACGGTACATGTAAGTTCATGCCCCTTTTGTCTACAAGACACCCCGTAAACAATGTACCCGTACATAGTGTTGCGTCACGATATTATACATTTTCAATTTATTCAGTGCAAACAAAGCAATATAAGCACAGATTAGGATCTGCACAGATAACCCTGAGTTAACGGTCACTACTCTTACTTTCGACCTGTGATGGGCTGTGGATCACTGAGGGTCCCTGTTAGTCAAGCGACCACCATTGGGATTTTTTTAATGTACCAGGGGTCACTGCTTCAGGATGAAACTTGTGTACTTGTCCCATATGGGAGAGTTCCCTGTCTCAGTGGAGTGAACGGAGCTAGGGCCTGATTGACTGCTGCCTACCTTAAAAGCGCCAGGCAAGGCTGCCGCACCACCCCTAAACATCCACACTGTGCAGTCCCCTCGTGTCTACAGGACACCCCGTAAACTTAACATAGCGTCACGTCACGTCATTATACGTTTTTCGATATACCCAAAGCAAATGAGGTAATATACAGTAAGCACAGATCAGGGTCTGCATAGATAACCCCGAGTTAACGGTCACTACTCTTACTTTCGACATGTGATGGGATGTGGATCACTGAGGGTCCCTGTTAGTCAAGTGACCACCATCGGGATTTTTTTAATGTACCAGGGGTCACTGCTTCAGGATGAAACTTGTGTACTTGTGCCACTTGGGAGAGTTCCTTGTCTCAGTGAAGTGAATGGAGCTATTGCCTGATTGACTGCTGCCTACCTAAAAAGCGCCAGGGAAGGTTGCCGCACCACCCCTAAACATCCACTCTGTGCATTGCACATCCACACTGTGCACTGTGCAGTCCCCTTTTATCTAAGACACCCGTCTTATATATTTTTCAATCTCTCCAATGCAAAGAAAGCAATATAAGCACAGATTAGGATCTGCACAGATAACTCTGAGTTAACGGTCACCACTCTTACTTGCGACCTGTGATGGACTGTGGATCACTGAGGGTCCCTGTTAGTCAAGTGACCACCATCGGGATTTTTTAATGTACCATGGGTCACTGCTTCAGGATGAAACTTGTGTACTTGTCCCACATGGGAGAGTTCCTTGTCTCAGTGGAGCAAACGGAGCTAGGGCCTGATTGACTGCTGCCTACCTTAAAAGCGCCAGGCAAGGCTACCGCACCACCCCTAAACATCCACACTGTGCAGTGTGTAGCTTCCACGTTATGTCCACAGACTTCCCATTAACTCAATGTACCGGTTTATAATGTCATGCCGTAACTATTATTTTATTTGTTTACTTTCTCTTTCAGGTTACTCTATCGGGTAGCTTATAGATAAAGTATTATAGAATGTGACTTTTCCTTTCCAGTGTTTCCTATAAAATTTCCATGTCAGTTTTTCCATGCTGCATGGTGGTTTTTCTCACTCTTTCCTGGAGGGTTTGGTGGTGGGGGGAGCCTTCTTGCTTTACTATGCTTATCCTTCAGCATGTAGAGTTAGATCTTGTAGTCATAGTTTTCTCTAACAAGCAGCCTCGAAAGGACCATAAGGTCTGTTGCTGTTTGCTTTCCTGTGTAATCC